>NW_017307101.1:120422-141469 GCF_000935625.1 Nanorana parkeri
TTCACCAATTTTGTTTTTTCACAGTGAGCACAGGTTCACCATATTTCTTAACACTTACTTTGCAAAGTAAACACTATTACAGTGGTCGTGCATTTGCCGGGTTAACAGCCTCACACCTTTAGTAAATAAACCCCCGTTAAGCCATTAACCATGTGAATTGCACTTTTTTTTTCTTTAGCATTACTCTTCCTTTTTAGCACACTATAGTACATGATTACACTGGTATGTGCTACTGTTGTGACAAAGCCCTTGGTGATGGTAGTTGTACCACAGAAGGCTAGGTAATTACACATTGTTGTATATCTTCTAATGAACTTACAAGAAAGACTGCTTACAAGAAAGACTAACCTTCCCCTGGTTGCCTAGTTGTTGGGGGTGTTGTCACATACATCATGTGCAGCTTGTGTAATTACCAAGTAATGAGACTACATTGCATTGTAAACAAAGTTAGTTTATTTCATCCATTGTGTTCAATGTCTTTATCTGTTTACTATAGCACTTGGAAAACACACTTCTTATATCAGGGCTTTACTGTATAAGTGGTTCTCTGACTGGCCACAGTTAGGCAGATATGTCACTGAGAATGAAGGGTGTGGAGAGATGTGCCTGACCTGGTGAAACTATTGGACTCGCCTTGCTGTAGTAAGGGGAATAATCGGCAAACAGTTGTATGCAGGTTCCCATGACCCCTATCTCACAATGGGAAAACATTTGTTGATCGCTTTCCTTTTGACCTCTACATGGACCAGATTGTGGCAATAGATGTTTAAATAACTCTTATCACTTCTTTATTTGAGATTGTATGTAGATGTATACTGGTGCATGATCAATAATCATCCTCCTGCTATCACTCATGTTTAACAACCATAACTTGGTGCCATTTCACACCTGAGTGTTTTGTCATGCGCTTCCTGAAGTGTGGCAATGCTCATCATGAAGAATCCCATTTTAAGGAAAAAAAACCAAGTGAAAGTACTGTTGATACAGAGAGAATAAACAGAAAAAAATTCCCCATAGACCTGTAGGTGCTCCTATTGCAACAGTGTATACCAGTCCAAAATTCCTAATGTGAAACCGTCACACATGAAACCAGCTTCTTTTAGTGCTTCGAACGTGTTCAACCTGTGCAGGTGCTCCAGGAAATCACCCTTCTCGCCTTCAGATGAGAACCTTATATAAAAAGGACAGAATGGCAGTACCCTGCTTCACACCAGTAGGGGTTACCCTTACAGGCACAGAATGGCAGTACCCTGCTTCACACCAGTAGGGGTTACCCTTACAGGCACAGAATGGCAGTACCCTGCTTCACACCAGTAGGGGTTACCCTTACAGGCACAGAATGGGCTGTTCAACCTCGGCAGCTTCAATGGTCATCCACTTTGTAATAAACTTGCTCAGATGCATGGATGAACAAAGGAAAAACACACCACAGCGCATACCATTCAAAAATGAAATAAGCTTTAAGGCTGGGTTCACACCTGAGCGTATTTTTTTTTCAGCGCGTTTTTTCGGTACGCTTTGTTAACCCCAATCCACACTTGGGAATACCAATGGAAACGCGCGGAAAAACGCCCCAAAGAAGTTTCTGTACTTCTTTGGGCGTAGGGCCCAGGTGGGAACCATGGCCATAGGCAATTTATTGGTTTTCACATGTTGAGCCTTTTACAGCACGTAGGAACGCGCTGTAAAACGCCCAGGTGTGAATCAGGCCTAATGAAAAGGTACTTGGAGTTAAAATAGCGTTTTCAACTACAATCCAGCAGCGACAGACCAGCAAAAATACTTTGCACACTTCCGGGCGCATTCAGCATGAGAGCCATTGACAAAGTCGTCATTGACAGGGTGGAGCTTTGTCAACGCGAGGTGGAAGTACCATATGGTGAATGCGCCCTGGAAGTGTGGAAAGTATTTTTGTTGGTCTGTTGCTGGTGGATTGTAGTTGAAAGCACTATTTTAACTCCCGAGTACCTTTTTCATTAAAGCTTATTCTATTTTTGAATGGTATGGGCAGTGCTATGGAGAAGTGGATGATTATTGAGGTTGAATAGCCTATTCTGTGCCTTTAAGGTTAAACCCTACAGGTGTGGAACAGGGTACTGCCATTCTGACCTTTTTTAAATAAGGGTCTCATCTGAAGGCGAGAAGGTTGATTCACGTGTGTGTGTGTGTGTGTGTGTGTGTGTGTGTGTGTGTGTGTGTTCGTTCTTTTTTTGAAGCACTAAAGAAATTGGTTTCATGTGTGACTGTTTCACATTATTTGGAGTTTTATATAAGCAATTGTTTTGGACTGGTATCATACACTGTGTGGACACTGCAGTAGGAGCACCTACAGGTCTTTAGGAATATTTTGTATGTTTTTCTCTCTATATATTTTCACAGTATCAACACTTCTTCACTACAGGATAGCCACCATTACTGGATATGTATCAACATGGGTGTGTATTTAAAAAAAGAAGAAAAAATGTAAACACATGGCACTTAATAGCTTCAGCCAGGGAATGACAGCTGCCAGTAGCAAGATTCCGCAGACGACAGCTGAATGTAAATACAGCAGGTAGTGGGCTGGGGCAATAACCAGCCTGCTATTGGCCACTTCAAATTGCAATAGCAGACTGGCTGTTTCATCCGCCCACTGCTTGCTGTGCCCTTCTCCCAGTGTGGAGGAGAGCTAGGGGTTCCAACCACCTAATCGATAATGAGAATAGTTGACGACTATTCTCATCCATAATTGATTAGTTGGTTGCAGCCCTAAGCACAACACTTTATTGCATTTTATGAAGAATCCCATTATTTTCAGTGGTGCCTGTTGATGACACCTGAGTCACTTTTCTGGCCCCATACACTTAAATCACATTCATGCTAAAATAATCCCTATTTATCAGTTGGGTTGTGCACTGCATCTTGTTATAATATGCCGCTAAAGCAGTCAGAGGTACTCTGTATCACCTATACAGGTTCTGGTCCTTGACTTTTCTATAGTAAAAGTACAGCATGTTAATCTAGCACATGTAGACTACTTTAAGCCTTTTGTTCTTGGAAGCATAGAAGGGGGAGTGGGTGTCTATCTCATGTCCTTGAGGGTTGAGACTCATTCCTGACCAAGCAGTGGTCTAGAATCTCTTAGGAAAGCGGTTATCTGCCTGCTTTTTGTACCATCTTTGGTCATAACTGGATGTAGGTGGGACAGGTCAAGCATGACATGATTTGATGGACTGAGCATGAGGTTTGTTGAAGGTTTTCTGGCATGCCGAAGACATTCTTCACGTTCATGATAATGGGCAAATGTATTCTCTGGCAATATCTGAACAGATCTGGCCAACAAACTTGTCTCCCTGCCAGCCACACGTGTTAACAGATTAGTTCATAAATGTGTAGAATATAAATAAAATGGTGATCTAAATTCACTATACAGAAAAGGTATATTGTATAACATTTTCAATTTTTATATTTGTTCTTTTGTTGAGCAATTTATTTGTAGTCTTCCCAACTAAACTCTACACCCCCCCACCCGGTTAACCCCTTCATTACCACCATCATAACTGATAACTGTGGGCAGACAATGGTTGAAAACAAACCTACGAGCATGTGTGTTTACTCCTAACCATGCTGCTTCTGCAATCTATGAAGAAGTGATCCAGGCAACGGAAAAGCCACTGTATCACTTCTACATACCAGTGGCACTGTGCCAGTTATGGGTATTTTCTTCTTTTGTGTTGCCGCTACACAAAAACCTTTGAGCCTAGAAATATTTGTAATTGTTGAGTGCAGTCACCCAGGCAGCTCAGTAAGTTACAGCCATTGTACTGGAAAATGCCTTGTATCTAGAAATCCAAAATATATTGACCGGATGGCACCGACATATGTATCGCACATATTTGGGATATACAGGGTGAATTATTTAGTATATAGATATATAGATATAATCACATTTTAACAAAGTCAAACTATTTTGTTTTCACATTTTTGTCCATTTCTCTGTCTATAGCATGTATATATTCAAGGAAGTTAAAAATGTATTCAATGCGCTTAAAAGTAAATCGGTGCACTCAAAATTTGATCTGGTCACTAAGGTTTTAATTACCCCTGGACATAAAAGGGTTACATTACCTGCAGTCGTGATAATTTCTGTATAAAAATGTTTGTATCGTTTTGTGTTTCTGTCCCCCAGATAGCCATGGAGTGGAATGAAAATTCAGAAGTCTCATGTGATTTAGCATTTTCGGAGGCACAGAGATGGATGGAGGTGAGGCTGTTAATGACCTCCTTAAGTGGTTGCTTTTTATACGGTTCAGGTAGATTTGTGTGCATGAATGACTGGGCATTAGATTTGTATGTGTTCAGGAATGAAGGCGTTTCATAGTTTTCTTGGGCCAGCTAAAAAATGTCCAGGATCCCATTCCATATAGTGGGAAGAAAGTATTTGTGGTTTAGATGACTAGATGTTTGTAGAGCAATTTAAAGAATGTAACTATGCAAAGAAATTTCTAACGGGGTTGAGAACTGGTAACCAATTTAAAATTAAAGCTGAACTGGAATTTTTTTTCAATTTCAATATGTTAAATGTATTGTGACAACTTGCCAGCATATGCTACAGAAGGAAATAATACATACAGCCATTTTGTTGATTCCTCCTAAGATTCTGCAGCATTCCAGCCAGCGAGGAATTGATGTTGTAGAAATGTCTTTTTTTTTTCCCCCTGAAATTTTCTTTATAGGAATCTCTACTAATCCCATTGCATTCTGAGCAAATTGGGCTCTGCTGAATGCACATGTGCTGATAGGAGAGAGATGAATCTTCATTGTCTAATCACAGGCTGGGGTAGAGAGCCAGTTAAGCTATATTGCTTATCTAGATTGAGCTCAAATAAGAAAGCTGTACAGTACCTCTGTCATGTTTTCTTCAAAAAGCTTTGCCACTTGAGAGAGTATACAGCAAGTCAAGGTCATAGTGACCTCTGCGACTAAAGCTGGCCATACGCTATTAGAATTTTGTTGGAAAAGGTTTGTTTTCAGAACGTTTGTACAATTTTTCTAATCATTAGTGGGGGTCAAATCAACTTTTTTTTTTTTTTTGACCGTAGCAATAAAATTCAAAGGAGCAGAATGGAAAATTTTCTCAAACAAAATTCTGACAGTAAATGTGGTGTTCGTCCCAGAGGCAACGTTTATTCCAAAATTGAATGTTAAAATTAAACCAAATTTAGAACATTAGTCAAGACTCATGGCATTATCAAATGTTCTGACAAAATGTTTTTGCTAGAACACTCGTATGAAGATCAACTAGTATACGAGCAGCTTAAACCCGTTTTTGGGGTGAAACATGTTGGAGCAGGGTAAGGCGGAGAATTATGTGCCATAGTTTGCTGTATATTTACTCAAATGGTGATGTGTCTTTTTTTAAGTTTTAAAAAAAGAAAAAAGAAGCAACAGTGGTTCATATGGGGGTGGACAGGCCCCGTCTAGCTGGCTCCCTGGGTTGGTGAATGAGCTAAAAGATTGCCTGGAGTGGTATCCTTCTGCTTACCAATAGTTGGGAAAAGTTACTAACTATGTTGTGGCAGAGCTGTGTAAGCCTTAAAGGAGATCTTTGAGGTGAGATGCCCCATTTATTCCTGTCCTGGAGATGCAACAGGAAATAAGAAGAAATGTCTCCAACGTTAACAGAATTCCCTCTTCATCACTTGAATAGGTCTTCCCATTGGAAGATTTATCCCTGCTTTTTGTTCTAGTGACCCCTCTTAAATTTTGGGTTTCCCGTCACTTTGTCTCATGACAGTGGTCATCAGGACCAATAGAGTGATTCTATCTGGCAGGAACAATTTGTATTAGTGGTTGCAATCCTTGCCTTTTTCAAAAACATTTTTTTTAGCTGAACATATACTTTAACACTTTCCCTGCCACGGGATGTAAATACTACATCTAGCCGTGCTTACGTTTTTACTGCTGGCTTTCCAGTAGAAGTAATGTGCTGATCTGCTTGAAAATGCAGCCCCTTGTGTTCGCAGTAAAAGAAAAAAAAATAGAAAAATTAATTAGTATGAGAGCTTGTTCACACCAATTAGTGTATTCCAGCACAGTTAGCTGTGCTGCACTAAACTCACCCCTGCTTTCTGGGGCAGGAGGGGGTTTGGCAGTGCATGCAAGTCAATGGCACCAAAACGCGTGGCACAACAATTCCTACGTTCCGGTCCAGTGTAATCTCAAAAAATGCTGCATGCACTTTTTTTTTTCCCCATCGCACTGGATTGGAATGCAGGTATTGTTGTGCCACACGTTCTGGTGCAGGCTATCACACTGCGGGCCCCCTCCTGCCCCAGAACACGGAGGAGTTTAGTATGCGATACGGTGCATTCCAGCAGCTAACCAGTGTAAACAAGGTCAATAAAAATGATCAGGAATCCCCTGCGTATAAGCACATACAAATGCATGCATACAAAAAAAACAAAACAGTTGCGCCACACATTTGGAATCGCTGTGCATGCCAGAGTGAGAACAACAATTGTAGGACCAACAGTCATGGTTGGCTTTAAACTAACGAACTGTAAAGACTTTTAAAGTGTCATCTATGAACAATTTTGGGTACTGTTGTGGTTTTTTTTTTTTTTTTAAAGGTTAGACATATTTGCAATCTCTGTATTAAGCACAACCTCATCTTTATACTTTACCAAAAAATATGGTACGGTTTATTAAAATTATATTCCAATTAAATTATATGTATTATTGGTGGTGGTTTGTCTCTTTTTGTATATGAATTTGTACTCGTGTGGGGAGGTAGATGGGTGATAAAATGTTGTTACATATGCGTTCTGTTTAGAACTGGTGCATGGCATGTGTCATTAAGTTAGTGGAGGAAGATCAGCGAATATCTTCCCTCCACTGAAAAAATGTGCAATGCTTACAGGTTCCTGTCACTTTGCCGTTCAGCGATACGCTGTGGCCAGGGATGAAACTAATCAATCTTGATCTGTACTTGATTTAGCGTCCATGAGGGGTGATATGTATCAATAAAGAGACTACTATGTGATGGCAAAAAAAGTAAAAACAAAAACCACCTCCCCACCCCAAACACACAGGCACGTATATGGGTAAATGCATACTTTGGGTGTGCTTATGTATAAAAATTACGGTTGTGCTGCACATGTTTGGTATCGCATGCCAGAGTGGGAGTAAACATTTGAGGGCCATCATTCATAGTTAACACTAAACTGATGACCAGTGAAGGCTTTTAAAGCGATGCCTATGAACAATTTTGGGTACCAAGCTTTTTCCCCATTTCAATGCAGTTTAGCCTGATGCAGTGTGTTTTTGGTATCTGTTTACTTAACACAACCTTTTACCATTTGGGTATGATATTTAGTTTTTCTGCACTAAAATTGATTTTGATCCATTTTTAAAGTGAAAAATTGGGTTTAACAAATCGTTGTGCTATCGGGAGTCCTAAAAACCTCTTTGCCACTGTGGCTCATTTTCAGCAGAACAGTAGAAAGGCATCATGGCACACTCACAAACCAGCATGTAAAACAACTTGTCTCACCACTAAGGACAATGACAGAGGTTTGGATACACGTCTTCTGCAAAGGATGTGTAAGCCGCACTGCCGCGCCAAGGCACCTCTTATAGTGCGGTCCTAACTCTAAACTATGAGAGTCTCCATCTTGGAGCACATGGGGGCAGAAGATATCAAATTGGGTGCAGGCCTGTCAGGAGGACGCCCCACCTCCTTAAAGGTACAGAAACACACAAGGGATCCCGCACATCCCATTGGCAGCTGAGAAACCCCATGCGTCGCTGCACCAAACGGTAAAGCAAAACAAAGGAGAAGACGTGTATCCAAACCTCTGTCATTTTCCTTAGTGGTGAGACAAGTTGTTTTACATGCTGGTTTGTGAGTGTGCCATGATGCCTTTCTACTGTTCTACTGTTCAAAGCCCATTTCGTGTGCACCTTACTGTATAACTGGTAACAAATTGTTCAGTGCGTTTGTCTGTTTTGCTTTATCATTTTCAGCAGAGCCTGGAGGAGGATGACATATGGCACATTGCATCCTTCTACTAGACATGGGGTGTATTTTAAGACTAGATTTTTTTTTTGTAACCTGGTATAATTAAAAAAAACAACCTGAATAGAAATCCAACCTCAGCATCCTGTATGTGGATTTGTTATTTTTTAAAGGTGGCCTTTGCCTTTAAACAGTGGGTAGTTATTGCTTACAAAGGAATGCAAGCAAGTTACTGAGAGCCTAATTTTCCTTACCATGTCTCAGATTTTAGCCTTTGGCTACATTGAGAACGTACCAATAGCTCTAAAGGTATTCTCTTAGACTCTGTATATCAGGTGGAATAATTCCTTTATTTAGTCAGGTGAAATGATTTTACTTTTAAAGCTAATCATTTACAGCTTTTGAAGCTCGAAAGTCTCCAAGAATGAAATTCCAGCCCCCATACAGAGCCATTGTACACATTTTTCTGCTAGGAACGCGTGCCATCCCTTGTAGTCAGCAGACAGAAAACGACTTGTGTTGTGACATTTAGTGATTTGCATTAGAACTCCATGGATTGAGGAGACCATGTATGGAAATGACCAGGTTAGGATATACACTAAGCCTGGGTTCCCTCAAACCTTCACATGTTGTGTATCTTCTCTGCAAGCTGTTTATGGAAACTTCCATCAGCTAATGTGAAGGCTCTTTATCTTCATACCATATTATTCATTTTTATGGTTCCAGTGGTATTTGGCCTAGTAGTTGTATACATTTTTCTAGGTCCCTGTTTAGAAAAAAATGAAAGGAGTGTCTTTTTAAATCTCTTTATCTTTTTACGATGTCCTACTTTTTTGTCTGCTTGAGTTCCATTTGCTTTTGGTTTAGCAGTCCTATACAGTTTCCCAGGCTGGTGTTTAGTGTTGGTGTTTTTTTTTTCTGCCTAACAGCGGCATGCTGTTTAATGGTTATGCTCCAACTCCACATACCTTCAATGTCACATGGTCCCCGTGCAATGCAGGGTTTACTAGGACGCAATGTCCTGTCCACCTGTATATAAGAATGCCACACAACCAGTATAGTTTTGTTTCTGTAACTTGGTGATATTTAAAGTCAAAAGGGTTTTAAGCTATTCCAAATGCTGATTAAATCCCTTACAATGGACACTGCTTCTTGATGTTTTTCTGCGGAATCCGCTGGTTCCCTGAGCAATGGTCCTGACCTTCTGTCTTTAGAGACTCTCTTTTCTCAAGCAAAGTGCTATGGAGTCACCCTTGTGTGTGCTAGTAAGCTGTGTATGTCTCCACTCCTACCTCCACCCTTCTACAAGTTAGTAGATGAAAAGTTGCTGGAATCTGCTATGTCCCTTGTGATCTTGTACTGGACAGAAAGTTCAGGGAAGCTGAGCTGAGGGACTTGGAATCAGCTGATCAGAAACATGATACCAGTGTGTTTGGTCAAAAGTATAAAGAAATACTTTGCTGGGCAATGTATATTTGATCTGGATTCATTATTGGAAAAAAAAAGTTTATTACTACTTTAATTTTATACCTAGATGATTTAAGATGTGGTACCCCAAAAGCCAGCCCACCCTTTAGGTACGAATACAATATTTCTGTAACGTACAGATGTTGCTCTTTTTAAAATGGCTAAACTCAAGCTAGTGTTATGATCCAAACGCCACCAGACAGCAATGGCAAATCCTGGGACTCTTTGCACACTCCACTGCAGTTAATCAATGCAACCTATTGCAGGTCCCATCCCAAGCTTTATGATATACTCATTATTAGGGATGCACCGATATATATCGTCCGAAAATTGCACTTTTGGCTAAATGCCGAAAGTGCCATTTTCCTGCTTTCTTTCTCCCCACTGGTTGCTGCTCTGTGTCCCAGCGGGGAGGAGAGAAAGTGACAGCCGAGCGCTGTGAGTGGCCGGTGTCCCTCCTCCCCACACCGCTCAGCCGCCTATCGCAGAGCGGTGTGGGGGCGGAGACAGCCCGTGCTGGCACAGGAGGCTGGGCTCCCTTGTTCCGCTCGCTCAGCCTCCTGTGACAGCGTGTCGGAGAGGAGAGCGGGTACAAACACTCAGCGATCAGTGACCGCTGAGTGTTTGTAAATAATTGAGGACGTAGTATGGTTACTATATCCTCAATTTTGATTGAATGGGAAGTGATCGGCATCACCTCCTGTTCATTCATGATTGTGGTAATAGTAAACACACAATGTCCTCATGTTATGAATGAACAGGAACACTCAGTATAGAGGATTCCTGTTCAATGATAACGGGGGCTGCTGACCGTGTCCTCAATCTCTTTCTATTTTAAAAGGGAAATATCAGGGGTCTGCTTAAACCCCCCCCCTAATATTTCCCCGAAGCCCCTAAAAGTAAAGTAAAAAATAAAAATATTTAATAAAAATGAATTAATAATAATAAATAAAAATAAATATTACATTAAAGTTTATAAAAAATAAAAATAAAAAATTTAAATAAAAAACAATTTTCGGTTTCGGCATCACAATTTATTTTGGTTCGATGTTTAAATTTCTATTTTGGTGCACCTCTACTCACTATTTTATCCTATATTGCATATCACTGCTGCTGATCTCTCAGCCTTATCAGCCACTTTCTGTCTACATGCACTCCTATGTGGGCCGCATATCATTCCTATAGTAAAGGCTTCTTTATAGTAACAACGGTGGGCTATGCCTGTCCAATGTGTGTTGGCATAACTGCTTGTAGATTCCCTCTTGGGTGTATGTGACATCGTGACAATGCAGTAGACCACTTGGAAGACCGTTGTCACTCCATATCAAGAAGTGATTACGCTAGGAACTTCATGGCAGGGTCACTATGGTTTTATTTTAATGATGTCTAGAGATTTAGAAAAACTTTTGAACTACATTCCCGTGTTTAGTTTTTCTATGTAATTTTTAGTTATTAGTATTTTACACGGTGTCAGGAAAATAAGAAATCTGAGGTTTTACGTAAACGGCTCCTCCATTTTATTTTCGTTGTGGACAGTTGGTTCCTGAATGAGTTGTGGTGTGACTTTGCCCTTTAACTTGAGCTTCTCCTCCGGAAATGCCGCACTATGCACAGTCATTGGTGCAGAATCTTCTCACAGGAAATAGTGTGAATGAAGTGGGACCTTATGATATCACACATGGGACGTACCTAAATGTTAGATCTGCTTTTATTGGGAAGTACATTGGATCCCTGTCTGGCTGTGCAGTGTGGAAAATGCAAATAAAGCACAAGATTGGCTGATCACATGACAAATGGTTTTGTGGGTAATATGAGATTTTCTCAAATCTTTTCCCTTTCCTCATGCTAATACTATGGCAGTTAGAGACCCTGACGTCAGACCATTCATTTCAACAACACCCTTCTCCTACATTTATATGTGTAATGAATGTATCTTCTGCATTTTTTGATCTGTAAAAGTGTCCCTTTTATGTAGACACCTGACTGCCTCTTGGTGCCACCATCTTGAATGTGGCCCAGCAGATTTAGAGCTGTCTCCCAAATGACACTCTATAGCATTTCCCCTGGAAGCCACATAAAAGGCTATGTAGGGAGGTGAGGATCTGGGCTAGGAAGGGGTGGAGGAGCTGGGTCAGCACACAGTGATTAGACACTCCCAGAAGGGGCATGGCTATGATATAAAATGGATTGGAAACTGTGGCTGTGCTATGGAATTGACTCTTCCTGGAGTGGTCAAATTCTACAGCAGCTTCGAAGGCACTCTGCGAGTGGAAAAAAAAAACAATACATGGAAAGGAAACTGTTATAAGCATTTAAATCCCTTGATTTGTCTGGCTTTTACCTGCAATTGTTTAGGTTAGTGATGGGGTCTCTTTAAATGAGATTGCCTTTATAAAATGCATTCACGGACTATTAGGTTTTTTTTTTTGGGGGGGGGGCACGCAAGTCCTGTGTTTTTAGCATGGGGTTACAAAACTTTTGTTTTAAAAGATAACCTGTAAAGAACAGTTTTCTATTCATTTTTATTTTGGATGTTAATAAAATGCAAGTTTGTGTGGTATCCCGCAGGTTTACAATGCAGGAAAACCTACATGAGGCAATAATTTATACTGTAATTCATAGCCAAATGGTAAATTGGTCTTCCCTTTTCAAGCTGACGAGAAATGACAGTAAACTATGCCTCCCTGGAGTGATAATTGTAGGCTATGTCATACTGTCCTTGCTTCACTATTGTCCTGTCTGAGTGGCTTCAATTCCACACGGGGTGAAGTCTTCAAATATCTGGTGTTTTAATGCTTCTCTGAAAATACAGACCACATGGCAGTCTAGGACTTACTATTGTACAGAATAAAGAATTGTTTATAATAAACCACAGATATAATTGTGTTATTCATTTGTATGGGGCCAATGTTCTGCATCCTGTAGCACTTTAGTAGGGCCATCCACGGCAGCTTTAACCCTTCTGTTGCCAAGGCTGTTTTTTTGCACACATTCTAATTGTCCATAGATGACACTTTAAAACCCTGTGCAGGTCATCCGTTAAGAGATGTACAACTCTTGGCCTTATAATTCTTTGTTACTCTGGCGCACTTGGAAATAATTCTTTGTTACTCTGGCGCACTTGGAAATACCTAACGTGTGTAGCACGATCATCATTTGTTGGCGCAACCAACGCCTGTTTGTTAATACGCGCTCACAGGGGTAAGGGACTTAGTGTCAAAGTCTAAAAAAATTTTCCCTCCCCCTAATGTTAGTGTCAGCACTTACCTTTTTAAATGATGTTTCTTAATCCGATATTCTTCTTTACTGTCCTTTTTTCATCTGTCCCTCCAGCACTGCTGTGGGTCTCCGATCCAGCACTGACTCCTCTGTGCTTGCTGGCACTTCCTGTCCCACGGTGTCTGCATGCGGGTGCACGCGTCCATAGACTTACCTTGTGTCTTTCCTCATCTCCCGGCCGAAAATCTGAATTGTGCATGCGCCCGCCCCAAGATCCTTTGCGGCCGCCCAATGATTTTTCAGCTTTTCGGACAGGAGCACGCAGCGAAGACCTGTTTTTCAAAGGGGTTTGTTTAAAAAAAAAAAAAAATGTTTGCATATATCTACTGCTTGCTAGCAGTAGATACATGCAAAAACACCTGAGGTTTTTTTTTACATTTATTAATGGTATCGCATCAGGGGGCTTACAAAAGCATACTATTGGTGACACTAATAGACCCCTAGTGTCACCTTTCTACGCCGAGGAAGCTATTGGATTGCAGATTTTCCTCCAATAGCTCCTTGCCCATCTTCTGCAGATGAGCAATCCACTTCGCTTCCAGTCCCATTCAGTGGAGAGGAGATTGCCGACACCCGTAATTCCGGTCAGGAGGGGCACTGGAGCTCGGGAAGCAAAGCGAGGGTGTCGGGCTGGGCGTGCACTACACCCACGTGGCGTGCACTACACCCACGTGTGGAAGCTATCTGGTGGCAGCTTAGATTCACTTCCAGTGTAAAGCGGACAGCTGTACACATGTAAACAGACTGCCGGGAGTCTGTTTTAAAGGGGCCTGTTGCCAGCGACACATGACATAGGTTGGTGGCAGCGAAAGGGTTAAATACCTTGGGGGTTGAATAACTTCAATGTGAGCCCAAATGCTGTTCATCTAACCTCAGCCTAGCATTAACCCAATTCCTCCCCTTTCCATAATAATTTACTTAACCCTGAGCTAGCCATACACTGTTAGATTTGATGGCTATTGTGTTTTAGACAGCCACACCCAGAGGCGTAACTAGAACCTTCAGGACCACGGTGCAAGAAACCATGAAGGCCAAAACCCCCCCCCAACCGCCATGGCACCACATGTTAACAGGAAGGCTGCCGAGGTCCCCAGCAAGCGCGGGACCTCGGGCAGCCGCTTGTTTTAAAATTTTAGTGCGGTGTTCTGTCGAACGTTGACCCAGTATCTGCGTTTACGTACAGACGAGATTACCGAGGAAACCGGCATTTATGTACAAAGTATTCCTTTTGTAATGGTTAATTGTGACCGTTAATAATATGCCGTCCATGGCAGGAAATGATTGATGGCAGTAAATGACGGATGGAATATTAACGGTCACAATTAACGATTTAAACAAAATACTTTGTAAATGAATCCCTGTTCAGCTATGCGGCAGGGATGGGAGAGACTGTCACCAGCAGAATATGCTGCAGGCACTGCTGGGCAGCACATTCTGCTGTGCGAGGACCCAAACCTCTTAGCCCCGCCCCCAGACCGGGGAGACGAGGAAGAGGGCCAGCGCTGCGACCGTGGTAGTTCCGCCAGTGGCCACATCCCCTTTTAGATGAATACCCGAACACTACATCTTAATGGACGCAATCGCTGTTCTGCCAAGGGTTTTATTACCCAGATCTGTTGGACCATTGCTGGAATTTTAGCTGAAATGTGAGCCATGTATGGCTAGCCTAAAGTGACAGTCTAATTCCTCCCCCCAATGCTGGTGTAAGGATTTACCTTTAAAGAAGAACTATGGGGTCAGGGCTTTTCCCCATGGTTCTCCTAAGGGTAACGGGAGGACACAAACTAGCATCCTCCCGTCACCCAAAGCTCAGTATACCGCGAGCTACAGCTCGCGGTATACTGAGACGCCGCAGCCGGAACGGATCCCGACAATGCTGTTACAACCCAGCTGCGTGAGTGACAGCTGGCTCTGCCTATCTAGAGGCAGCTGTACCCGCCCCCTCCCCCGTCCGTTCCGCCAGTCAGCGCTCGAGGATAGGGGAGGGTAGGAATCCTTGCAGGGAGCCGTGAGTTAGTCACGGCTCTCTGCATGGATAGATCGAGAAGTGAGCAATTGACGGTATGGGTTTCATTTGTCACAGGTCGGCTCAGTTTATGAGGCTGAAAATCACTTGCCTCATAATTCTCCTTTTTAAATGATGCCTCTTAATCCGATCGTCTTCTTTTCAGTAGTTTTCAGGAGTCCCTCCAGTTCTGGTGCCGGTCTCTGATCCAGCGCTGACTGCTGGAAACCCTAACGCGAGTAAAAAGCAATTTAAACTGAACTTGGAGTCAGCGTATTTATGTATCACCAACAATTTACACAGTGCTTTACATAGTTGCATAGTCACATCAGTCCCTGCCCTCAAATGACATGTGGATGCCCCTTCATATGTTAGCTTATTCCTCCATCCTGGGCCAGCTGACACTGCAGTCTTTTGTCCCACTGATGTTCTACCCTTTCCTACTCTATTTTAATAAAAAGGGGGTGAGATAGTCCAACAGTTACTCTTTAACTGTAACTATGAATCGTTATTAAAGTGACATTAAACCCTCAGATTTTTTAACATAAACCAATACTGTAATGTGTGCCTTACTGTAATCCATGGTTGTTTCCCTTCTCTTTGCTGCTCTTCCTTTTAAATCTGTATCTGTTCTCATGCTGGGCAGAACTTCTGTTTTGCAGCAGACAGCCTTGTCTCTGGAATGGATACACGGTGTCTGTGTATAGGTTTGTATAGGCTTGTAACCTGAGCCAGCACCTACAGGAAGAGGCCCTGAGCTGAAAAGGGAAGTTCTCCCCAAGCATGAGAAGACATGAGGATTTAAAAGGAAGAGCAGCAAAGAGAAGGGAAACAACCATGGATTACAGTAAGGCACACATTACAGTATCTGTTTATTTTAAAAAAAACCTGAGGGTTTAATGTCAC
Source organism: Nanorana parkeri (assembly GCF_000935625.1). NCBI lineage: Eukaryota > Metazoa > Chordata > Amphibia > Anura > Dicroglossidae > Nanorana > Nanorana parkeri. Next base: position 136,079 of record NW_017307101.1, read on the forward strand.
TTTAACTCCCTTTTGGTCTGTAAGATATACCTTTTTTAAAAGCATTGTTATCTGTTTAAGTACAGGAAAAAAACAAAACTGGATCCTGCCAGAAATCCTATTAGCTGATGACTTCCTGTGCTCTCTGCTTGTGCTGCACTGTTATTACTTGGCATTGTTCCCAGCTATCTGAGGACTACAGAACAGCTCCTTTCTTTGTTATGGTGTTATCACCAAAGGACAAGGAGTGTGTTAATCCAAGCATCACCATATAAAAAAAAAAAGCGAATTCAACTACCACATCTAGAGCGATTTTTTTTTTTTTTTTTTTTTTTTTTTTTTTTTTTTTTTTTTTTGTCAAAAAACTTTTTTTTATAACATTCATGTAAGCTGCAAAACATGACTTTTTTTTTTTACACTCGTTATTGGTTTAATGCTGCTGTTAAATAATTATCTTTATCCCCCCTGAATTTGTTTTTAAAATCCATTGAATAAGCAAGATTAACAGCCAGTGTGATAATATCCTGTCCAACCAGCAGAGGTCAGAATACTTCAGCATTATCACTGATTATTGCAGAAAGTCATTCAGTCACCTGTCTCTGGTTGACTTGGATACATATTTTTATGCTTTACAAGTGCCATAAATTATGCTAGGTCAAATGCCAAGTTAAAATAAAAGTACTGCAGCAGGTAATCTCTTCCATTTGTTTTTTATTTTTTACTGGTCTACTCAGCACAGAGAAATATAGGCATTATTATTCAGGATGCATATAATGCCAACAGTTTGTGCAGCGCTTTACAATATAGGGAAGACATCATTACAATACAATTCAAGACCTGATGGTAAGGAGGGCTGTGTCCATGAGGGCTTCCATGAGGGCTTACAATCTAATGACAGAAATTACATAGTATTTGAGGTTGAATAAAGACACCGGTTCATTAAGTTAAACTTTTGTGTGTGTGTATGCGAGTCCCTGTGTGATCTAGTTTTTAAGAGTATCTGTACCCCAGTATGTTAGTCCCTGGGGAAGGTATCTAAATGATTTTTGAATGATTCAATACTCTCTGCTGATACCACTGCTTGTGGAAGAGTTCCAAAAATTAACCGCTCTAACTGGAAAAAAAAGCCCCCTACTCCATATGGCATCTGACTGAAATTCTCAAACTTTTACAGTGCACCAGCCCATGTGCGTCATGATGTCCCAATTAATTTTAGTCAGCACATAAATGATCCCCGGGACTGAACTTGCAAATTGCTGGTATTTTATTACTGTAGTTATGGTTTCTGAATTTAGTTTAGAAGTGTGTGTTCTATCCAAGCATGGTTAGAGGGATAGGGGTTTGTTGAATAGGTGTAAGTCTTAAACGCCTCTGCTTCAAAAATGATGTATGTCTCCACAAGAGGTTGTAGCAGGTATGTTAACTCTAGCTACGAACCTCCTATTTTTGGTTCCTTTTTTGGATTTTGATATACAATTGAAAATATCTTGTTTCTATCTGTTAAGTGCTAAAAAATGTTGATCCTTCCAGAAATCTTTTTAGCCGATCACTCCCTGTCCTCTGTCTTTGCTGTACTTCTATCCTTTACATTTTCACAGCTATTATTGTAGTCCTCTCCTAGAATGACAACACTGCTTCATAGACAGTCCAGTGAGTATTTGTCGTCCTAGTACAGGAGTACTGTACTGGCAGGATCATCAGGTAAAGGGGAAAGAGAGAATATGGCAGCCACCACATCAGAGTACTTGTAAACTTCATGTATTATGCTTCCTGAAATCTTTGTAGCAAAAGCTGTTGTAGGGGGGAGAGGAAATTCATTGGTTATAAGTCAAGGAACTAGCAATACACCTTTCCCATTGGCCTACCAGGCATCTGGCTTTACACATTTGTTACATATTGAATAGCTAGGAACTGGGCTTTAACCCCTTAAGGACAAAGGCCTTTTTTTCTTTTTTTGTTTACGTGTTAGGCCTGAAAATTACTTACAACCCCAAAACATTACATATTTTCTGAAAGCCAAGACCCTATAGAATAAAATGGTGGCAGTTGCAAATTTTATGTTGCACGACATTAGCACAACTTATTATCAAACCCAATTTTTTTTAAAAAATGCAATTGTTTTGTGAAATATAAAAGATGAGGTTACAACGAGTAAATACCCAACATGCCCAGGTTAAAAATCGTGTGCATCCATGAAACTGCGACAGAATTTAGTACCCCAAAAAGTCCATACACGACGCTTTTAAAAGCTCCTACAGGTCATCAGTTTAGAGAGACATGTAAATATTGGCCCTAGAAGTATTGCTCTCACTCTGGCGCATGCAGCGATATCCAACATGTGTAGCGCAATCGTTGTTTTCGTACGCAGGTGCACCCGACGCATGTTCATGTGAAGATGTGCGGGGGACTTGAAAATTCTTTTATTTTTAAAACTTTTTCTATTGCCGTCGCATAGGGGGGCTTACAAGCCCCCTATGTGATAGCATATTGGTGGCGACAGGTACTCTTTAAGGTGATACTGTGGGTCCAAAAGACCCCTAAATCGCTTCTACTGTAAAGCTGGCTGCCGGTTCTGAAGATCTGAACAGTGAGTCTGTTTAACTCCTTGAGGATTCATGACGGGATTATCCTGTCATGGGTGTGAAGGGGTTAACGTTTACACTATTAACTACAGTGTAATGGTAGTGACTTTACACCCCGGGCATCCAGGAGCTAGTATTAAACATGCAACACTGCGGAACTTGTTATATTTTGGCATTGGGCCACTTCGAAGTCCTGATGGAAATACAACTGGCATGATTTTCTGGCACCCGAAGTGCTTGCTGAATTCGTTGAGTGGGTGTTTTCTGTTCAGTGTAGTCCTTTAAGTCATATCTGGAGCACATGATCACTTTTATAATTGTTGCATTGCTACTCCTGATTATCTAAGGCCGTAGAATCCAATCTATATTTATTGCTTGACATGGAACACCACACCCAAGCAATATTTATATCAAGCTATAGCAAGAAGTGAAAGTGGTGATTGTATTGGTATGTGAAGATGTGATAGTCCAAGCTTGCGCAATTCGCGTTAGTAATATGGTTGCATAATCCAGATTTCTTTGAAGAGCTGACACCTTTATAAATGTTTAGGTAATGAGGCAGCTGCTGCCTACTCCAATTTTAGTTTTCAATTATGTTTCTGTGACTAACTGTTCAATAACGTTTGACGTAACAGTTGTATTAATGTGACCAGGTAAGTATTCCTCCACCCCTTTAGAGATGAGTTATATTTTGTAGTAATTACTTCATCAGTGCATGTTAGAAATGCCAATCATTGTTTCGGGATGCGTAGCTGGAGCATTATTCAGTAGATTTCGGTAAATGTCTAACCCACTTGAATTCTTCTACATTCCGGAAGGCAGGTGATCATGGAAGCTGTCATTATGTCAAGCCAACGCCTCAGGCATCTTATCACAGGTCCCCTAGTGCAGTTAACACGTTTTGCTTAATAGGGTTAAACAAAGTTGTTCCAAAGCAGCTCTCCTGTCTGCCATGGCATTGATCATACTATAGCTATAACATTAGTGGACATGTGCTGGAAAACACAGAGTAAGAGTGCAAAAGGTTTCACACCCCAATATAAATATGTAATCTTGTGTGAAAAATACCACTTTCAGGTATGCAAGAGCCCAAAAGGGGGGGGGGGGGGCTTTAAACAAACTCTTGTGCTCTCACTATATGTAAACAAATATAATGTATTGTTCACAAAAATAGTTTACAAATACAAATCTCATTGTCATGATTTGAGAAACTGGTCAATACAATAAATAAGCATGGTGTGATAGTAGTACAGTACATAACAGTAGTCTTGATTGAGCAGAGGCCATATTTCCCTGGATACCCCAACATGTTTCGCCGTAAAGGCTTCCTCAGGGGGATACTGATCCTAAAAAGATTTGCATTTCGCCTTCAGACTCTACCTCCCCATGAACGGTCTTGCTAATTGAGAGATCTGGTCTATTTACTTATTTCTTTATCTTCGGTCCACGCGATTGGCCTTTCGTAGATTGGTCCTTAGCAGGCGGCAGTTCTTTTTAGGATCAGCATCCCCCTGAGGAAGCCTTTCTTTAAAACGATCCCCCTGAGGAAGCCTTTCTTTAAAACGATCCCCCTGAGGAAGCCTTTCTTTAAAACGATCCCCCTGAGGAAGCCTTTCTTTAAAACGATCCCCCTGAGGAAGCCTTTCTTTAAAACGATCCCCCTGAGGAAGCCTTTCTTTAAAACGATCCCCCTGAGGAAGCCTTTCTTTAAAACGATCCCCCTGAGGAAGCCTTTCTTTAAACTATTTTTATGATGAACAATAAATTATATATTTTTTTAAAGCCCCCCCCCTTCGGACTCTTGCATACCTGAAAGTGGTATTTATTCACACAAGGTTACATATATTGATCATACTATGAAGAGGCTGATTGTTGCTGGAGTATGAAAACACTTCTACAGTTTCATTCAGCTGTGGTCCTGTAGGGTAGATTTTGTGCAAGCATGCTCTGAAGCTTGGAGTTTCAGGTGTCTTCTGCTTTTGTAGTCTTTAAAAAAAAAATGATTTACAGAAAGTTGTAGTTAGAACATCTTCAAATAAATGCATAGAATATTTGAAATTTAATATGAAGGTCATTTTGGCAAATTGTGTTGAATAATTTTCAGACTTTAAAGGCAACAAATTGCGAGCGCGTCTTCATGAAAACCAAAACAAATGATTTTAGTTCACATTTCACAATATTTTTGTGCAGGGTTGGTGCATGTTAATCAGTTCCTTCCAGATGAATTCACCAGCTCATTCTTGGCATGCTCAGTCCATGACTGATTCAACCTAGAAAGATAGATTTATAGGCTTGGTTTGCCATTGTGTTTTTTCCCCATCTGATCATATTCTGTTTTCTTTAGCTCACTGCTCTGCATAGTCAGCAGGGGTGTTGAATGACCAGGTCCATCAGGTTTGTGCATTGCAAAATTTCTGTAAGATTAGCCTCCTTGGTATTCTCCAGCCAGCTGGCTGATTGACAGCGGGCTCTGCCTGCCCCCTGCGTCATCAGTCCCTCCAGTCAGCGCAGGAGGATCGAAGGGGGGAATCCCTGTGGGAGCGGTGACTGACAGTCACTGCTCTCTGCAGGAGAGGATTGGGAAGAGAGTGGATCAGCGGTATGTTTTCGCTCACTTCCCGATCAATAGAGCCGATGTGTGACCGTTTCAGTGTGCCACATCCGCTCTAATTATGGGGATGAGTGTCACTCAGTTCTCCTCCTTTTAATTAAATCGGGTGTATGGAAGATCTGGGGGCAACACTTGAGGCTGGGTTCACACCTAGGTGCCAGCGTTTTTTGCACATTTTTGATGCCTGTTTTTACGCGTTTTATGTGCATATATCGAATT
>NW_017307101.1:141506-150695 GCF_000935625.1 Nanorana parkeri
CGCAAAAACACAGCAAACACGCATTTTCAAGCATTTCCTATTGAGTCTATGGGGCCAAAATGAGCTGTAATATGCCAAAAACAGCTCATGTACTTTTGTTTCCAGTGACAAGCGTTTTGCTTATTAAATGCTCAGATGTGAACAGGGCCATAGAAATGAATGATATTTTTTTGTTAGGGCAAAAAAAACTCTACACAACACTAAAAAAAATTCCATTAATTTATATGGCCCTGTTCACATCTGAGCATTTAATAAGCAAAACGCCTGTCGCTGGAAAAAGTACATTTTGGCATATTGCAGCTCGTTTTTGGTCCCATAGACTCCATAGGAAATGCTTGAAAACGCGCATTTGCTGTATCTGCATGTTTTACGTCTGCTTTGCTTAACATCCATAAACCTACAATCTGCTCCCAAAAACGCGCTACTTTATAACGCATGCAAAAAGCGCACAAAGAATGTGCAGCAAAAACGTGCAAAACCGCTGTCACCCTAGATTTGAACGGAGACTTGGGGTACAAATGAAAAGTTCTGGCATACATGGACATAAAGACAGCACTGCATGTTGACCAGTAGCGTTGGTTCTCTAATGGAGTGGTGCTTTTGACTGTGGGAGGGGGGATCCCCCCTCTTTCCTTTCTATCCTTTCTATCTACAAGGATCTCATTTCCCTCTGCTCTTCAGTGCTCCACTCCCTCAAGTCTCTTTTATTTCACACTTGTGCTCCTCCTTTCTGGTTTTGTTTTTCTTTCTTTCTTTTTCTTTCTTTTTCTCCTTCCTTCCTTCCTTCCTTCCTTCCTTCCTTCCTTCCTTCCTTCCTTCCTTCCTTCCTTCCTTTCTCCTTCCTTCCTTCCTTTCTCCTTCCTTCCTTCCTTCCTTTCTCCTTCCTTCCTTCCTTTCTCCTTCCTTCCTTTCTCCTTCCTTCCTTTCTCCTTCCTTCCTTTCTCCTTCCTTCCTTTCTTTCTCCTTCCTTACTTCCTTTCTCCTTTTTCCTTGCTTCCTTTCTCCTTTTTTCCTTGCTTCCTTTCTCCTTTTTTCCTTGCTTCCTTTCTCCCTTTTTTCCTTGCTTCCTTTCTCCCTTTTTTTCCTTGCTTCCTTTCTCCCTTTTTTTCCTTGCTTCCTTTCTCCCTTTTTTCCTTGCTTACTTTCTCCCTTTTTTTCCTTGCTTCCTTTCTCCCTTTTTTTCCTTGCTTCCTTCCCTTTTTTTTTCTTTTTTAGGTTGCCTGCTTTGCTTTGGAATGAGCTTAACCACCTCAAGACCAGGGGGGAATTTATCTAAACTGGAGCAGACAGATTCTGAAGCAGGTGCCCATAGCAACCAACAGCTTCTTCAGTTCAGTTAGGATTTGAAAATGAAAAAAGCTGGTTGCCTTGCACAGCTGCTCCAAATTTTGTCTGCTCCAGTTTTGATAAATTCCACTCCAGGTGTTTTCACCCCCATCCTGTCCAGGCCATTTTTTCAGTATTTAGCGCTGCAGTACTTTTGCTGACATTTATTCCGTCATGCAACGCTGTACTAAAATTAATTTTGTACCATTTTTTGGGGGACACCTAGAGCTTTCCTTTGATATTTATTCACCACTGGGGTTTTTATTTACTATATTAAGTAAAAAGTATTAAATTAGAGGGGGAAAAAAGTTTTTTTTAACTTTGCTATAATCCAATTTTTTGGTAAAATATAAATTTACGAGGTCACGATGGGTAAATGGACACCAAACATATCAAACCTTAAAATTGTGCGCACCCACAAAATCATAAACTACCATACCCATAATAGACCATAGGCGATGCTTTAAAAGCTTTTATGGCTCATCAGTTAAGTGTTATCCGTGAATAATGGCCCTACAATTATTGCTCACTCCGACGTTCGTGGTGAAATGTAACATGTAACAAAAAACAAAATGGATTTACTTTTTAAACATGACTATACATAGGCCACTCTTGAGTTGGTATCTCGTATAACCTTGTTGTGTTAATGTTTAATTTTTATCTTGTATTATAATATACATAATTTGTTTTTCCTTCCTGTTATTTTCAACTACTACCTATGTTCACTACTACCCATGTTATAAATTTGTTCTTTTATGTACACATAAAGAATGTATAAAAAAAAAATAGCCTGAGGCTTGCTAGGTGCCAGGTCTTTTATGGCCAACCTAACTCTAAATATGACTAAGTGAATGTTTTTTAGATATTCTCCAAGCAGATAACAGTATGGTGTTTCACATTTGCAATTACATTTTAAAGTAATGCATATCTAATTGCATTTTATAGTTTTTAATCATGTCCTTTTATTTGCCATGAAACCTCACCCTGCAATGGCAGTTAGAATGGTGGGAATACCCTGTCTGATCAGTACTATATTGTGTTAGCAGCCTGGTGGCTCTGAGGTTACTATTTGTTGAAGTTCTATACTTTTCAGGTAGTGAGATTGTGCCTGCATGACAGATGGCCGTCTGTTTTATAATGGCTTTAAATGTGCAGTTCTATGTAATTTATTTATTGTAAAGTGTACACCCCAAATTGGCACACATGTTAAATAAACTACATACCTGAAGAGTTTGAATATTTATTTTGTTAGCGGATCTTGGCAGCTGTCTTGGCATGTTCCAACTTCCACATTTCAGTTTGTTGTCTAATGCAGCCTAAAAGAAGGGTCCTCTAAATAGTAATTACTTGTGTGCAGTCTAGCAACTACCAGTCCTAGAACTCCCCCTAATTCTGTTTCCAACCTATTGCATACAGGTACTGCTGCATTTTTATGTTTATTTACGACTGACATTTCAAACCAAAGTTCTTAACGCAGTTCCCCATGATATACGTTTTAAGGAATTCTAGTCCCTCTTTTTTCTTTCTTTAAAAAAAAATAATAATCTGTGAAAGGATCCACATGAAGGAAATCAAATGATCAGAACAGCATTCCTGTGCAATAGAAGAGGTAGTATATTCACCTCTCTGGTGGCTTTCCCTCTCCTCGCACTGGAGCCTCTGTGGAACCTTGGCATTCATCACTTCTGGGAGTGTTTTAAATGTTTGTTTTCCCCACAGTGACATAGGTGTTGAAGCCAAAGTGATCACCTTAGACACAGGGATGCAACACTTCTGGAAGTGTTCTGGAGTTTGCACTATAGAAGGAAGGTAGGATACAGAGGTCACTGGAGAGAAGAGTATACGGCCTCTACTATTGCAGGGAAGTTCTGTTTTACAAATGTTTAGGGAAGTGACGGTCTTTAAAAAGTGCTCAAGCAGAAAGGGAAGCATAGAATGCTATAGATTAGCAGGTGAGTGTGCAGCTTTGATAGTTAGCAGGCATTCTGTTAAGTTGGCTGAAACTCTCGTGGTTCACTCAGGAAGTTTGCAGAGAACAGAGGACAGTTTTTGAATTTGACAAGATCAACAGGGTTTCTTGCACTTCTCAAACAGATGAAACAAATGGCTTCCAATTGTATTTTAACCAAGAAGATGTTCATTCTTTGTTCATTCTTTGTTCATCATTTAAAGTGTGTGTCTAGCTAAAACTTTTCTTTTTTTTTTTGGTAGAGTGGGGAATGGAACAAGGGATGCACCGAAATTTCAGCTGCCGAAATGGGCTACATGCCGCTAGTACCAAAATAGCCGAGAATGCTGTGCATCCCTAGCTTCTCTCCTCTCCGCTGGGCGTGGGTTTGTGTCCCCTCCGATCCTCCCCGCTCTCTCAATCTGTGTTGAGAGAGAGAGAGCAGACACAGCTGGGATTGCAGGGGGCAGAGCTGATTCAGCTGCCGATGCCCAGCGGGGTGGAGAAAAGCTGTCAGGAGGCTGAGCAGGGTGGTGCGGGAGGAGAGCTCAGCCTCCTGTGACATGCGGAGCAGTCAGGATTGAGAGCAGAGCACAGAGCCGTACTGATTGCTGAGTGTTTGAGAACACCCTAAGCTTACTACGTTCTTACTAGAGCCTGTTCATTGCACCTGTTTATTGAGTGCAGGGGCTGCTCAATCTGTTTTTCTATTTTAAATGGGAAATAGCAGTCGAAACACCTTTTTTATATATTACCCTTTTTATATTTTATATATTTTTATATTTTACCAAAGCCCCTAACAGTAAAGTAAAAAAAAAAACGTTTTTTATTTTTTTTTATTTAAACTGTTATAAAGAGGAAAGTTCTAAACTGTTCTAAAAGTGCGGGTCTCTAAGAATACTCTGGGTAGCAGGAAAAACCTAATACGATTTCTAATACTTACTCGCTGTATCCAAAAGTTATAAAACCCTTCTCCTGAAATGTACAGCTGGTAGGGTATACATCAGGTAAATCTTTGGGACAAGGGGGGAATGAGAGTTTCACAATACAAATGTGTGGCCTACAAATTTGAAAGAACTGTGTCTTGCCTACACTATACAGAGACTTGCTGCATTATGTCTGGTTAGTAAAGCTACCAAAACACAGGGACATCGGAACTAATGTTTAAGATTGAAGACAAATGCTTTTTACCTGCTAGATATTTACATATGAACAGGCATACTATTTATATCCTGGCCAACATACATGTGGCACATTGTATTAAAAGTATTGCAAGTTTCTATCAAGGGGTGTGCAGGAGGTTAACTCCGGAATGCTTTTTCACACCCTCTGCAGGACTTTGACTTTTGCTCTAGTGAGTTTTGTTTTATTGCCAGCAGAACAATTCGAGGCATTTTTATGATGTCTAGCTGCTTTCTCATGAGTGTATTTTTCTCTGATTGGTGCTTGGTTTTATAGCAGATAGTTTTCACCTTCAACATGACTTCCCATGCGAAAGGTCATGTTATTTCTGATACAATGACTTAAAGGTCCGTTAATTGAGCGTTAATCTAGCTTGGAAGGGAAGCCGTGTTTAAATGAATGAGGCGAATAATGTTTAGCCAGGGTGCTCTTGTTGAAGACCTTCCTCATTGTTCCTCAAAATTAAGGCTGGAATTTACAGTTATGCTGTTAATAGCAGAAAAAACAGATGGGGACCTAGCTTCTCGGCATCCTTTATCAGGTTCTGCCCACTTGGAGCGTCATGGGTTGTTTAACTACAACAGTCCTTAACAAACGGTGATGCTACAAGTGGGTGGAGCGTGATGGGGGTTATAAGGGACAAGTTGCCTATTAGGTCCACTGTGCTACTGATTTGACAGCAGACAATGGGTGGGTTCTGTAACCAATAGCCAGCCTCCTTAATCGGCCAATTTGTATGTGGCCATAGCACGGAGTGCAGCTGCATCCAAAAGCAGCATTTAACCGCCCCTGAGTGCAACAAAGTTGCCTTCCCAGATTGCCCATTTGAATGTTGCGTAAGGCCCCATTCACACTGAGCGTATCGCAAATCTCGCGTTTGTCGCGCAAATGGTTGCATTGAGCAAAGTAGAATCCCGCCGAAATCCACTCCAAAAAGGGTCCTGTTGTAGCGACGCACGACCCGTGACAGCGATGAACAGAGCCCTTTTGCCATGCATTGGAGAGCGATATCGCACGGTAAATATCCGCGATATCGCGTGGATTACCGCGCGGTAAATCGGTCAGTGTGAATGGGGCCTAATAGGGAAAAAGCTAAGATTTCAATAACTGTGTTGTGAACTTTGAAGAAAATATGTGCTGCTGGATACACACTTTCATAAAAAACATCTCATGTCATTTGATTCCATCAGAAGGCAATGAATATCATTCAAAATTTCATTTGGTTTTAACATCCGATTTTGAGATGAATGGGGTTTCCTAAAAGAGAACCATATTGACCATTTCAGTTTGGTTTGTTTTGAGGTAAAGTGTTTTATCCTGCTTGTTTTTGTAGGTGTTGGTGTTTTTTTATTTTTTTATTTTACATTTCTTTTATTACCAACTATTTGAAATTTATTGTAGAGTTGACCCCATTTATATACGTGAAAATTGAACAAACGATCTGCAAACTATTTTTTTTTTCAAACAAAATTTTAAACAATATCCAGCTTTCATCCTCCTGCAAAGTCCCTCAAATACCCATTGTATGATTTAGAGTAAGCCAGCACACCCAAACACTTATTATAAAGAGATTCTATTATAGTAGTACATGGTATCGTATCAAATATCCTATCAGGGAAACTATTCCATCTTGAGAAAGGGGTTGATTACCCTGATATGTTGACCTTCTGGGCTCCGTTCCTTTACTGGTTTTCTGCCTTCCTAGACTGCTTTTGTGATCGTATGCTTTGCGGTGTTCCTTTTACCCATCTGTATCCTATGCTTTTGTATGCATCAGCTGATTATTATTATTTATTTATTTTGTGTGTGTGCGGAGAGCTATCTGTGATAGTTGTGTACCACTTTCTACTATATTAAAATCTTTTAATGTAAAATGCTTGGGTTTGCTGGCTTACTCTAGTCATAAGTTGGATTGTCACTAAGGGAAGTGGGTTGCTCCCCTTATATTTTCAGTACAGACCCCCCCCACCCCCCCATGCTCTTTTTTGCTCTTTCTTGGTGGTTTACTATTAGATGTTTAAGATATACCACTTCCTAATCTATTCCACAAATATCTGCTGAGCCTGTCAGTGAAGTCCACCTAATGCATTTTCCTATGATGGGGTGGCAATGATGCTGCACTGCTCCTGAATTCAGAGCAGCGGCAATCTCATGCAAGCGGTAACTGCTTGAACTACAAATGGCTGTAACAATGAATGTTCCAGGGGGCATAGCTGCTATCCTTGTCACTGCTTATTCACAAGACCTATGACCTGTCAATCAGATATGGCCACACCTAGTCCTGCCCACTGCTTTCTGGATTGATGGCACTGCTGAAACCCTGCCACTGTGAGGTGCAATATCGCACGGGGGGGACATGCAGGATTTGGTTTATTCAGGGAAGGCAATAGAGGTTGTTTACTTTTGAGTGTAACATAGCAACTGGATATAGGACTTGAATTTTAGAGTCGTAGAGGATCCTTTCAATATTATTTTAAATTGGTATTAAACCGTTAACTATTTCTTGTTACTCTCTAGATCTGTTTTTAATTTCAACATTTATTTTGCTCCCAAACATCTTTTTTACCTTTTCGTCTTCCCCGAACTTAGTGTGGGAGCGTGTACAGTTCACATCACATGCAAAATGAACAGAACAAAACCAACTGTTAATCTAAATATATATTTTTTTTAACCACTTTCGGGTTGCTATAGACGGCGGCCCGCAGAAATGATTAAAAGAAGAACACGGCTGCTGTGGCAGCTATGCTCTTGGTGTCATTTTTAACAGCCAGCGATGGTTGTTAATGAACAAGTGATCTGGCGTCTATACAGCCAACTGATCGTTTGCACTCAGCGGCACTGTCCCTTCCCTCCCTGCCGTGGCCGCCGTCGGCTTCCCCGTTCTTGTGTGGCACCCGGGACCTTTTTGTTTTATCGAAAGTTCCAACTTATCGAGTTCTCCAACTGCCTGACTTCTGGTTTAGTTAGAGTTAAGAGGTTTGCCCAAGAAAGCTCTTCTGCATGAGCGCCAGCCGCGACATTGCCCTATGCACATCCACCACAGCATTGAAGTATTAAAATGAACTAGGATCACCCTAATACAGCACGTTAGTAATCTCGGGTGCCCCACTCAATATGGTCGCCGCTTGAGTGGGGAGTTGGAGCTTTCGATAGAACACCGGCTTCCAGCTGCTGATCTCTCCTCCGACCACAGGACCCGCAAGTGATTTGTATTTCATCACTTCCGGTGTCACTGTTTACATTCTCAGGCTCTTAGAGCCAGGAGAAGAAGCTGGGGAAGCAGATCTCTGCTTTCTTAGCTAAGTGGCATTAGGAGTCTGAAAAACCCCTGATGTCTCCATAAAGAGGACCTGTCAAACTCTTATTTGCTGTTACATAGTAGTTTTGTTAGCCCCCTATGTGATGGCAATAATATTTGTGTAAAAAAAAAAAAAAAAAAAAGTGTTTAAAAATTAAAGTACCATATAAGAAATACAAAAAATGCGAAATTTTTTTCTAAAGTCCCCCCGCCCCCCACGTGCACGCACATACACACGCAAATACGCGTTGGTGCACCTACTTGCGAAAACGGCAATTGCGCTACACATTACATATCGACATGAACGTCTGAGTGAGCGCAATAATTCCTGTAATTGGCCGACTGTCCAAGTAGCTGCTAGCCTGAATGCTGAACAAGAACGGAAAAAAAAGTCTACTAGTGCATACCCAGCTCCACTGGTGATTGGCTGTGCAGGCACTCAGTCCTGTCATAGGGGTTTGGAGAGAGCCTTCAGTACTGTTTAAGCACCAAGTGAGGGGGCTTATTTTTTGTACCCGTAGGCTGAATGGAGCTGCTTAAGTGCAGAAGGAAATGCCGTATATGCAGTTGGGGAAAGGGTGATAGTTGAGTGAAGTTTACTGACAAATCAGAATTTGAGGATTTGATAATGAATTGTCTAAATATGACCAAGCGATTTTATAATCATTTGCATTTTACCAGTTGGTCACTGCATTTACTTATTTGAACTTTCATAGTCCACAGTACTCTTAAGTCGTATTTGGAAATTAATATGACATTATTTTTTTAGTTTTCCTCTGCTCTTATGTGACAGTAATGGGTACAACGCCTTCTAGGATTAGATAAGAAAGCAATGTAAATAGTTTCACAGTTCACATGCTTTTCAAAGCTCTGTACCACACCTACACTTGTTATGTTACCGAGGTTTATATTTTAATAAGTGTATTAATTACTCAATTTCAGCATGTCTGACATAATGGGAACAGTTGTGAACAATCCTTTGTGTTCTGTTATATCCATGCTTGCGTAGTTGGTCAAATTGTATTACGTAACACCAGACCTAAAAAAAAACCCAAAAAAACGATTGAGACCATTTTGATAAGTGAATGATTACCTACATATTGGGGACCCAGTGTACATGTGAAGAGAACTCCATTTTATACTAATTGGATATTGGAGCTATTTACAACCTCAGGTTTATGCTTGGGGGTACTAAAAAAATAAAGAGTTCAACTTTATTATCAGAAAGAAGTATCAGGCTACCGGCATGGTTTTAATTGCTTTTCCAACTGGAAATATTTTCCATTTTCTACTTCTCGGGGAGCATGCTGTAAGTTAGAGGAGCATTTTCTCAACCTTTTTTTTAGTCACGACACCCCTCAAATGTTCTAGGTCTCCATGCGAAAATATACAAAAAGGGTTTCCCCCTTCACTGCCCCATTCAAATCAAGACCCC
>NW_017307101.1:150870-177682 GCF_000935625.1 Nanorana parkeri
CACATCCAGAGTCTCCTTTTCACATTGGGAGCCCCACTTTCATATCGGAGCCCCCCCTTCACATCAGAGTAACCCCTTTTACATCAGGACACCCCTTCACATCAGTCATTTTCCTCTTCGCATCACAGTCCCCTGAAAAGGTCAGGAGGCACACCAGTGTGCCACGTCAATGTGGTTAAGAAAGGCTGCATTAGAGTACTTGCCACGAAGGGAACACCAATACCAATAAAATCCGATAGGACTTCTAGATCTTCCTTTTATGTAATTTTACTGCAGTATACCCATTGGACAGGTTCTGCTTACTTCCTATTCTGGTGACCACTCTGAAAGGTGAGGGAAAATCTCAACCACAGATACGATAGACAGCAATTAAACTAGAGAATTCCTAGTTATTTTATGGGGTGCTATTTCATAGCCAGATGTATTGTCATGCAAAATTAAATGTGTTTTTAAAGGAGAACTATGGGGTTGGTGTTTTTTTGTAGTCAAGTCATTTGTAGTATAAATACACATGTTTCTGGAAGGTCTAACTTCTGCAAGGTCCTTCCCTTAGCATAACATACACTATGTAGCTAAAATAACTTTTCAAGCAACTCTGAAGAGGTGATTGAAAAGCAAAAGGCAGAAGATTGAATGCAAGAACCTTTCTAACTTCTATAAGAATATCTCTTCAGAGTTTTGTTATAGTACTTAAAGGGTAAAAAAATTAATAGCCTAAAGGAGAACTATGGGGTCAGTGCTTTTCCCCATAGTTCTCCAAAGTGTCATGGGGTATACCGAGACCGCCGCAGCTGAGACGGATCCCGACATTGCTGTCGAGATCCACCCAGCTGCATGATTGACAGCTGGCTCTGCCTATCTAGAGGAAGAGCCAGCTGTGCCCACCCCTAGCCCGTCCGTTGCCCCAGTCATTGCTGGAGGAGCGGGAATCCCTGCAGGGAGCCATGTGTGACAGTCACGGCTCTCTGCAGGGACATGATCGAGAAGTGAGCGAGCAACAGTATGAGTTCGCTCACTTCCCGCGATCTATTGAGCCGACGTGTGACAGTTTCATTGTCGCACGTCGGCTCGAACTAATGAGGTTGAGTGAAAATCACTCGCCTCATAGTTCTCCTTTTTAAGGGGGCATACTGCAGTTTGTTTTATAAGCCATCTGAAATAGGATCTGTGAAGAATGCCTAAAACTCATTAACACGATAATTGTTAGATGAAGTTTAATCTGCTGATATTTTCCCTCCCCCTCATTAACATGCTAATGACTTAACTGGTTCTAAAATAAGTTATGAAAATGGAATGATTTTATTTAAAACCTTGTTCTTGGTGCTTTCTTGTGCTGTGTGTGTGTGTGTGTGTGTGTGTGTGTGTGTGTGTGTGTGTCAGTATTTCTGCTTGCATCAGAGATGAGGGCCCTCATCTCTGATGCAAGCAGCTAGGCTGACTCTTGGGTAGAGTTCTACACATAACCAAGTGCCTTGATGGGTGCATACCAGTTTGGAAGAGTGGGCATAACTAGGCTGGCTGCCACATGTCATGCTGAGACTGACTGAAAGAACTGAAATTCAATAAATGAAAGGTGTGTGACGGACAGTTAGGCTGGAGTGTAAATAGCTAGATTATGTTGGATGTCCTTCACCCAGAAATGAGGTGGGTTCTGTCTGACTTGCTGCGGCTTTGGATTCAGAATGTGAGAAACTCAGTGTGCAGTGAAATCGGTGTAAGTAATTTCAGTACAGGACATGAGCTTGTACAGTTGTGCAAGAAGGGTAGGCTGGAGTTCAGCCTTAATCCAGAAACCCAGTTTGGGGGCTCATACCAGAATGCATGCGTTATTGTACATCAAATCAAATGGAAAGAAAACAATCCTCTGAAGAAATCATGTTTGGAAATTGTACAAGGTGCACATCTGTGTTTGACAGCGATGTGCCATTTTATACGATAAACCACAACAGTATATGTTCCTGAAGAGACTGATGGCTTTAAAAAGCAGACAGAGATTTTGAAATTACAGGAAGTGATAGTCGATTTTGGAAGACACTGGGGATCACTACATTTCTTAAACTGTGATGCAGGGTCAATGACAGATCCATGCAATATTTCGGGTCATGTCAGATTAGTCTAGTAAAAGCTAACAGTCACCTTTTCTAAGGAGTCAAAAGAATGGGTTCTTCAGTGCCAATAGTAGAAAAGAAAATGTTTTGTGGCTTTCGGCTGCCTTTACGTAACGCACATAAAGCATTTTGGTAAAATAGTTAAGGGCATCCATGAAAATTTTGAAATGCCGTATGGAAAGCTGTTAGGCTATTGGTCACCTAAAGTTACATTAGGCTTCCTTCAGCAGGACAATGGGGGCCTGAAATAATTTTTGATAAACTGGCAGAGCGTATGTAATCATTCATGTTGTAAATGTGCGGGAAATATTTCCATGGTTATCAGTTGAACTCCCCTAACAGCTCAACATTAATCTGGATAAGTAATCTATTTGTAAATGTAAAAATACCGGGAGGGGGCGTGGCGGTGCATTGAATTAAATGGCACCGCTTCCACTCCACCCCCCCGCAGTGCGATCGGACGCGTGGCAAAACTTTGCCTCCATTCCACTGCAAACGCAAAAAAAGGCTTGGTCTATTTTTTGCGTTTGCAGTGGAATGGAGGCAAAGTTTTGCCACGCGTCCGATCGCACTGCGGGGGGGTGGAGTGGAAGCGGTGCCATTTAATTCAATGCACCGCCACGCCCCCTCCTGCTCCAGAAAGCCGGGTGAAGTTTCTTAGCGATCAGTGCATTCAGCAACTACCGCTCTGGAACGCACACGCTTTTGGTGTGAACAAGCCCTAAGGCACTAATGCATGTGTATGCCACATTATTTCTGGCCATCTTTTTAGGTGGTTCTCATGCCCACCATTTACGATCTGTTTTATTTTTTGTAACTAATTTTTTTTAAATTGCCCATCAGGTAAATTCTACAAAGACAGCAGTGTATTTTCTTAAAACAGGTTTACTATTTATCTTGCAGGATAAGTACTGTTAACATTTATGTGATCAGTTCATTTAGTATTTTTCTTTTATATTGTAGGAAGTTACAGGTAAAAGTTTTGGAAACCAGGATTTTCGCTCCGCTCTTGAAAATGGCCTACTGTTTTGTGAGTAAGTATCCAGGCCAAACATATTTGGCATTTACACGTTAGAGAAAAATATGCAGGGTGTGTAAATTCTAAAGGACTGATGGCATGTCACTGGAGCCACACCAATAAAACTATTTAAACCAACTCTGCAACTCTTTGCATCCACATTTCAGTGACCAGCCAAGCATGATTTAATATACAGATTTAAGTTTTAATCCTCAAGCTTTAATGGCGGATGTCTTAAAGCTATTTTCTTTATCTAAACTATTTTAAATGTTATGGCTGCAGTTCTGATTTTAAAGGACAACTGTATCTTTTGGTTTTGAAACTGTACCAAAGTACAGTTTTCCTTAAAGGCATTCCTCCCCACCCTCCCAGAGTGCAGCCTAGTATTTGTCCAATACTGAAATCTGTCTCGGATTCAGCAATCTTTACTGTGTGGCCCTGCCCTACACCATGCAGCCATTCTTCCGAAAGGTTCCCCAATGGGTCCTCTTCATCCTGTGTATGTTTGTTGCAGGCTTATTCAGTTCTTATGGGGTGCTGTACTCATGGTAAGCACCAGCGGTACTTTGAAGTATGGCTTTCATCACAGGAATGGTTCCAGTGACATCTGTCTTTCTCGCCTTCTGTTATGTCTTCAGAACAAGAAGCTAAAAGGAATACTTTCAGCAGAGATATAGAGGGAGGCAAAGTCCTCACAGGTTTTAACCATCCTAATTTGAGTTCCGTTTTAAATCTTGTTTGCAACACGTATGTCAGGCATGGGGGTTAATTAAAAGGAAAATATTACCCGTGTCACCATTTCTTTTACCCAATTTGATTCATGTAAGGTGTGTTTTTATATAGCATGTTTTAGAGAACGTTGTGGGTACAGGTGCTGTAAGGGGACTTTATCAAAACTGGAGCAGTTGCCCACTGTAACCAATCACCTTCTCTTCGGTTTGTTTAGTTAAGCTTGAAAATGAATGATGGAAGCTGCTTGCCATGGGCAACTGCTCCAGCTTCTGACTGCTCCAGTTTAGATAAATCCCCCCTGTATGCTTGATTGCCATCACAGTACATATACATTAGCTGCTCTCCTATTGCCAGGATTCTCTAGACTGAGAGAAGCTTATGCACATAGATGTTAATCTTGGTCATTTCAGCAGATGCTTTTTCCTAGGGCAGTCTGTTCCAAACCCAACAGACTATATGACTGACCTTAGATTAGCAGTGCTGTTATTTGACTCCTGGGGCAGTGAAGCTGAACCTGTTCTGTATCACTAGAAGTGATGTCACTTCTGCAGTAAGGAGTTGGAGGATGATATCTGCTTTGGGATAGATTCTCTTTATCAGTTATAGAAGCCTAAACATATTTCTTGGGCTAGATTGCATGTTTTAAACAAATGTCATTTTAAAATGACTTTGAACAAAATAATTCCTGTTTGTGTTTCACTCATATTTTGTTATTCTTTCTACACTTAGCCTTATTAACAAGATCAAGCCTGGGATCATTAAAAAGATAAACAGGCTGTCGACGCCTATTGCTGGCTTGGTAAGTAATAAGTAATGACTTGCTCACAGATATGTCTCAATGTTGCAGTGCTAGTTAATGTTCTTCTAGTGTCTTGGAGCTAGTGCTGCATTTGATTGTATACTTGTGTTCAAAAGTTGGGATTCTCCTAGAAATGCTCTGTGTTAGGGATGTATATTTTTATTCAGAGGTAACATTCATTGATCAGAAATTGTAGTCACTATGTTGATGTCATGAAATTCATGATATTCTGTTTACTCAATAATGTTGTATTCCAAAAATAATCCTCCTTTTACAGTAATTACAACTGTGCAGACCTTTGGTATTCTTGCTG
Organism: Nanorana parkeri; assembly: GCF_000935625.1. NCBI lineage: Eukaryota > Metazoa > Chordata > Amphibia > Anura > Dicroglossidae > Nanorana > Nanorana parkeri. Next base: position 155,841 of record NW_017307101.1, read on the forward strand.
GTTTAAAGATTTTCTTGGGGTATATTTCAACTCATGCCCTTTGTAGCTCTTTCTAGATACTCAACTAACTTGCATGGCTTCATACACACTGTGATTTTAGATGCTTTTATATGCATTTAAAAAGCTTTTGTAAGTGCATATAGAGTCGTGTAAAAAAGAAAGTACACCCTCTTTGAATTCTATGGTTTTATGTATCAAGACCTAATAAAAATCATCTCTTCTTTAGCAGGTCTTAGAATTTTTATCTGACGTATTTACTGAATTTTAAGACCTACTAAGGACCAGATGATATTTATTAGGTCCTGATACTTACAACCATTTAAATCAAAGAGGGTGTACTTCCTTTTTCACACGACTGTATATGCATCTAATGAGCTCCAATGTATTCACACCTTGCGTCTAGATGCTTTTATTTGCAGTCAGTTTATCTGCTTTTTTCACAAAATAGAAGTCTGTGCATCTAGGACCATTTTGAACTTATTAACTCATGCAACTCAACACGTTTTGATGCTAGGATTTGGTACCAGATTATCTATATGCATATAAACGCACATCATTTAAAGCATCTAGAAGCATCAACGCAACATCTAGCCTCACAGGTTTTCCTCTACATATAGAGCACAAAAACGTAAGTGGCAGGTGTGAATTTAGCCTAAGGCTGCATTCACCCATAGCACCTGCGGTTCCCGCATGGTTTTCCGTGCGCAAGACCATGCGGGGCGAAAATGCTAATATTTTAAAATCTGCACGGATGCTGCTCGTTTGTGGCTATTAGCCGCAAACGTGTGGAATCCGCCGGATTACCGTGCTTGGACTATTTCAAGGGCTGCGCTGTTTCATACCGTGCGGCCCCCCACAATGGTGTGAACGATGCACATTGAAGTGCATTGCATCCCCTGTGTTAGAGCCGCTCTGTACATTCGAATACGCGCGGTGAGCCGCTCAGTTGTGGATGGAAACTACGGAATTTTTCCCTGACCTCTAGGTGAGACTCTTCCCACAAAAGTTTGATAAGGTTGTGATCCGACAACTGTTGGCCAGTCCATTCAAAGACTGTGATTTGGCTTCCTGTTTAGCCAAAAAAAAAGTATTTTGTATAGTTTTACTGCATAATCAAATCTACACCAGTTAAGTGCCCACTACATTGGTAGGTGGTACAGAAAGCTCTAATACCAACACTCTAGAAAGTGACAAGTTTGATGTAAAATTACAATTCAAATATTTCTGCTAATAGGGGCACATCACTGCAGCAGGCAGAGTTTCCGCAAATAATCTTAAAGTAGTAATAAACTGTCAATCTTGTCAATAAAAAAAAAAAAAATACATTGCCCACCAAGTATTTCTGTACATTTTTTTTCCCCAATTAGTCATCATGTTTCCGAACAGCTGCCTTCAACTCTTTCAACTACGCTTCCCTGAGCTTCCTGTCCAGTACAAGATCACAAGGGACAGATCATTAGCTGTTCATCTACTAGCTTGGAAGGGGGAGTGGGGAGCACGGAGTGGCTTGCCTTGCTCTGCCTGGGTGTTTTGTAGAGATACACAGCTTACTATGAAGCACAAGGGTGGCTTCATAGGACCCTGCAAGGGAAAGGAGCCACCCTAAAACAGGGTATCTGTTTTCAGGAGACCAGCTAATTTCTGCAGGAAATGTAAACTTTTAAACATCAAGGAGCAGCATTTGAAACGGCTTAAAAGAGAACTATCTGGTAACCTTCTGGAGCAGTTGCCCATCGTAACCAATCGGCTTCTTTCTTCAGTTTGTTCACTTAGTCTTTGTCATGGGCAACTCCTCCAGATTCTGTCTTAGATTTGATAAATAACCCTCAGAGTATTTTGTTGCATACATTTGCAAAACTATGTGGAAGCCAAGCTTCCTTGGCAAAGCACACATGTAAAGTGGTCCCTAACTATGTAACCAATGAGAACCTCCATTTTGGCACATATATAACAATGGGTACATTGACGGCAGGTTTGTTTGGAGGTAGCCAATTCCTCCTTTTAAAGGTGCGGGCATTCACCAGAAGCCCAGCACAATGGCAGCTAAGGATGTCTGGTGGGTCCCTGTGCCAAATCTAGAAAGCAAAATATAAATGGCATCTTCTGTAATCCAATTTAAAATCCGCTTTTATCACCGCCCTGTTCATGCAGTATTCTCATGCAGAGGGGGGTCACCGTTTTTGAATTGCATTTGTTTTTTTTCTGTGCTGGTACATGTCCCAAAGCATGTGCACCAGCACAGTACATTGGACAGTGCAGATCACAAAAAAGGTACAGATCCAATGTAGGTGACTCTGTACCTGCAACACTAATCGACATGTAACATTAGTAACAACTCACAATGTCTTAATGGATCACAGCTGCGGATTAGAGGTGATTTTTTTTTTTTTCCAGCAACAAAATTAAAAGAAATACAGTTAAGTCTATTCAGCTGTATTACATCATACAGACATGGGCAACATAAGTCCTGTAACAGTAATTACCAACAGAATGCACTGTCAGTATGCAGGTAGTATATTAGCCCTGTTCATAAAGAATAAGTAACGAATACTTGCAATTAGTTGTGCTGCCACCTCTGTGTGAGCCTCCTGGTTGTGACTGCTGGAAGGACTCCTAGATGCACAAGCGGATCCTTTGGAAATGTTAATAAGTTCAGACGCGATCAATACCTAGGTGCGGTGTACCGTAGCCTTAAGAGGTGCAGGGTTCCAATCAAGGGATCGGGTAAGATATTGCGGTTCTGCTGGATGTAGGGGAGGCCGCCTTAGCAGACTGGCGTGACTCGAGAGGGCTGCAGAGGATCGCATCAGTGATACACAAAGTACATAGCCTGTTCCAAACAGGCAGCTGTAGCATCCGAGAGAGGAGGATGCAGAGCGTCAAGATCAGATCAGGATGGAGAGCGGTTAGCGGTTGGAGGAAATGCTCGGAGTCTGTTTACTAGGGCACTGAGCATTTCAAATCTCCCGGCTTTGTGACAGATGGGGAGGAGCAAAGTGACGCAGAGGGTGTAGGTGGTGCCAGACGCCGCTCTGGAAACTCGGCCGGGTGAGTATGATCCAGTACCACAGGATTACTGTGACCAATTGCAGTGTCTCAAAATGTATACGGCTGCAATTAGCATCCATCACGCCCTTTTCTTACACACATCAGTTTTGAGAGCAAAGGGAGAGCTTACTGATCGCCAGTGCCATCCAGTTCCAGTAGCAATTTTTTTTAACCAATACCAGTGCCAACCAGAGCCTGCACATCCAGTACCTGTACAGCCAGTATCGGTGCCATCCACATTTGTTTGCTGCCTGGACCGATCCTTTGCCTGTTTTCGTACAAAGTTCCTGCCAAGACGCCAGTCCATGCCATCCTTTTTGGACAACTGCAGTCCTGGAACCACAGGTACTTTTCTGTTCACCCTTTGCTCAACCGCCTGTATTTCCTAGCCAATGAACATAGCATTGTGTATAGATCTGGGGCAACCAAGTACTGGTAGGCCTGATTGCCTAAAAGGAACAGGAGCAGCTTTTCCCTTACCACTTGTACAGAGGCAAGCATTAGAATATACTGTTTTTTTTATACGATGTTTGATTTTTGTGTGGTGTCGGGTACAAATTCAGTCCAAACACTAAGTCCCACACGTGTGCCTCTATACTCGGGAGGAGTAGCGTGATGTGTTTTGGACTACGATTCTAAATATGCCCATGCTGTGTCGGAGAAATAATTTGTTAAAATTACAACTTTGTTAAAAAAAAAATCTAATTTAATTTTCCAAAAAATTGTGGTATAAAATTAAAACTTTAAAATGCCTACCATGTCCAAAGTGGCATTTTAGGGTCTCAAGAAATGTGATGGGCAGTCAGAACATCCGCATCCATAAATTTCAATATGGATACATATATCATAGATTTGTAGATTTTATAACCATCGCGCAGACAAATTAATATATATGAATTTTTTCCCATTTAACCCTTTCGCTGCCAAGCCCTCCGGAACATTTTTCAAATCAGCTGGCCAAGAACAGTTATACTATAAGCTGATGGTCGCTAAAGCGACCATCAGCTTATAGTAGAACTGTAAATGCCAGGTCCGTATGGCATACTGACCTGGCCAGCTGGAAGCACTTTTGTAGGTCCGTATGCCATACGTCCTTGGCAGCGAAAGGGTTAAAAGTGTAGAATAAATTTTTTTTACATCAAATAATTGTTCTTCATAAATTTAATGTGTTTTATAACAGAATGTAAAAACTGTTTTATATTTTTACTCCTTTTATATAATACAAATGGCGGCTATTAAATACCACCGAGAGAAAGTTAATCTGTCTCAAAATTATATAAAATTAATTTGGGTATATTATTGCTTGAATGAGTAATTGTTGGTCAAAGTACAGCCCAGCACTGAGAAATGGCCTGGATAGAAACATGCTGAAGTGGTTAAGTAAAGGGCTTTTCATAGAACAAAAGCAATACAAAACATTGCCAACACACTTACCAGCAAAAAACAATTTTTACCCTTAATACAGTGAGTGCTCTACAAGCTAAACATAGCACCAGCAATAAAGGGTGAAGGACCCCGCTTGAAAACATGGTTGTGAGTTTCTGTGCACAATGCACTAAACCGCATGGGGAAAAAACCAAAACAAATTTGAACAAATGTTTTCAAGCACTGTTCATTCGACAGTTCTGTATGAAATCTGCAAGGGAGTTGTGCTTTGCATTCATTCTGTGTATTGGGAAGGAAACCGTATTACTGATTCCACTAAATGGTTAGCAGAGTGATTGTACTCACTTCCTATCTCTCTTTTACCACATTTTAACTGCATAATTACTTAGCACATTGTTATTTGACCTTAATGATTTATTTTCCTTTATAGATTATTTTCTTCCTGCCTTTGTTTTCCTGTCAAGTATGGTTTGGTAGAAAACCTTTCCCTAACACCCAATCAAGTGCAGATGAGGAAATGTAATGTGTTCATATTGACCTCTCTGTTAAGGTTTTATAGACATTAGATTGCCTGATCCAGCTGATTACAGCTGGATTGACCAATGCCCCAGGGTTGCTGTAAATAGCATTAGACAGCCATGGGCAAGTGTTCTCAAGGAAATAGCTGTTAGATCTGTGTAGATAATGTCCGCTTATACACCTGCTTTGATAAAGGTGTTTGACTATTCTCCCCCTTTTGGTTTCATAGGCATAAATGTACATGAATGGGTGATTTTTGAATGTACATGTTTATCTGTATTTCAAATTAAGTCCAGCGGTCACTGTAGTGATCAAATGGCGGGAGTATAAATATTTAAATAAACATATATGTTTATTTATGTCCGTTGTGAAAATTGGATCTTCAGGAAATCTCCAGGCAGCCTCAGTTCTTTTCCAGAGAATAGCGTTTAATTGGATTGAAGTAACAGATGAACAGAAACCGAAAAAGAATAAAGATAAAATATCTAGACCCCAGATTTACAAAGGCTCCATAAGGACTCTATCTATACAGCACCTACCTATGTGCCTCTCTACATGACTCTGATCTCCCCTAGCCACTTGAGGCTCTGAATTCATTTACAGTTTAGTGTCAGTCACTAACACTGAAAGGATTTCTGATTGGTCTAATTAACCCTTTGAAGTTAACTAATCCAGTTTTGACAAAATTCCCTACAGCTGTTCTATTTTGTACAATCAACAAAACAGGATGGTCAACTGGTCAATAAACTTACACAATAAAAACCTAGTTAGCGTAGGTGTGTTAACATCAGCCAAAAGAATTTCCTTCAATGCATAAGCATACACCCTAAATATACCCCTAAGATATCTACTTCAATCATTTATTTACAACAGTCACATTGCCCTGTATTTATGACTTACCTCTAATATCTTGTCTCCCCAAAAGCGGGCACCACAGACCCGTACGGTTACATTAGCCAGGAAAACCTTGGTTCTGTTTGATTCAAGTTTCCTTTGTCACTTGGAAATTTTTTTGACTTTTGGACTTAGCCTCTCCCACCTACCTAAAACCTGTCTAATGGTAATTAATGGCACCCTTATTGAAGTGCTCTCATTGGACAGAAATATGGTAGATAGTCATTGTGTGGCCCTAAAGTCAGGGAATGCCCCTAGCAACGAAGCAAATCTAAATCCAAAACTTTCACAGTGAATGGATTTCTGACTTGCCTCGGGTATATGTTTTTGTGGTGTCTGCTCTTTGGCAGAATGTTTACTTTAAAATGGCTAACACGTTGGCTTTGAGGCTTATAACTGGGATGTTTAATTAAGTAGCTATGAGGAGGGAGTGATATATATTATCACCCATGGGCATGATCATAGAGGTCTCCTCTGACTAAGCCTAGGGGTGAAACACGTAAGTGGTCTTAATAGTCGGGGGTTTGTGGTGCTGGTGTTCATCGATTTTGCACATTCTTTGTGGATTTGCTGTTTATTTCAATAAAGCCTGACGTATTGGAACCCTTTGCAGTGTGGTCTGTTCGGATATTAATAAATTCCATTTATCATTTCATCTAGGTACTAAAATTTAAAAGTTCTACTCCCCAAAACCCCGAAGCTGGCCGCCTGTCACCTCCCTCCCTCCAGCTTTTCTCCTCTGCAGTGATGGTATGTCCCTTAGCGTCCTCATGTCCAATGCACAGTGCATTGGTGATGACTCAAGGATCCTTAAATTGCTGCAGCAAAGGGGGAACAAGGCTGGAAGGACCAGTATAAGAGCAAGCCAGCTCAGAGGATCTGGTGACTACAGTATAACTTTTACATTTTGGTACGTAGATAAAGTTGAGCACTTAACCCTTGCAGTGCGGGGGTAACCGCACTGCAAAAGTTAATAACAATTTTGCCCTGAGTTCTGCTTTAAGTACTTTCCATAAATGTTCTATCTGATTCAGATGAAGACTTGCAGCAGACCACTCCAGTTAAATGTTTGCTTTCCAACCATTTTTGGGTTGTTTTCGATTTTATTTGTTTTGGGTAATGTTTGACTGAACCTGAGCTTTGTAAGACTGGGCATTATGTTTGCTCCAGAATGATATCTTCTGATATGGTGGTGCCCTGCACAGATTTACAGCAACATCAAATATGTTAAGATTTTAACTTTTTTTAATGGAAAAAAAATTGGGAAGAGGCAGAGGGGGTGTGGTAGGGTTGAGGAAAGGGTGAGGCAAGGACATGGTAAATGGGAAAGGGGGGTGGACAACTCTGTGTGGGAGAAAGGTATGAGGAAGCAGGCATGTGCAAAGGGACCGAGAATGGGCAAGGAACCTGGTGTAGGGTGGGAAAGAACTAGAACAGAATTATTCTGTGGGTGGTGATGTTGCAATAAGGTGGTGGTCTTGGTGGCTGAACAAAAAATATAACAGATTTCTCTCCGCTAATCAACAGCAGTAGACAAATCTCCCACTGTGAGCTTTGTTTTCTTATAGTGCCAGTTGTGCAGCTGTCAGAATACGTGAGCATTGATGCCAACCAGGTAGTCTATGTTCCCTAAAAATGTCAGCTAGCGCCAAACTTTTGAGGTTTTCTCTAGTTGTCCATGGACCTCTCCAAAATGACCTGATCAGGGCATAGATCCAGGAGAAGCCTTTCCACAAGTACCCAGGTCACATCTGAAGTTGGTTGACACACACTCATTAGGCAGCTTGCATGAGTAGAGCTGGAAGCATGAGGGGAGACTTTGAATTTCACCATGGCAGAAGGTAATAAAACTCTTCCCTGCATGTTTTGGGGCAGTGCCCTTTCATCATTTTCTAAACAACTTTTATTGCCAAATAGAATAATTGTTTCTCTGCGTAATAATCTCACTTATGTTCCATTAAATCTGCACAGAGTTTTAAAGTATAATTTCAGGCATTCCAACCACTATTGGTTTATTGCTGCAATTCGGTACTTTGCCTTTGGTGAGCATTTGTAGAGATGGCAGGCAAACGGTGTTTCTGTTCATGAGATTATAACAAGCAAGCCCTAAGGGCCCATTCACACTAGGGCGCAATTAGGTGCTTTTTTATATGCGTTTTTGATGGTTTTTTAGACGCATATAAATGTATCTAATTTCCAATGGATCAGCTCACACCTTGTGTCTATATGCGATCAGATGCACTCACTTTAGCTGCGTTTAGGAAAATGAAGTCCGGTGCATCCAGGAATCAATTTTAGCTTCTAAACGTACCAAAAGCATGCAAGCGAGTGTTAATGCCAGAAGTGTCCGTTTGCTGAAATCTCATTGGCCACTTTAGACAGTTTCAATGGACAAAGGACAGATCTAAAAGCATATGCGGGTTACCGTGCGCCATGTTAAGCATCTAGAAGCATAAAAAAAAAGCATCTAGCCTGACAGATTTTGCAGACAGATTTCTGCATAAGTGGACAGTGTGAGTTCTTATACTTGGCCCTTTTTTTTGTTTTTGTTTGAGTAACTCACTGCTAGGGCCTGTCATTTTATCTATAGAGCAGGAGGAGGTAAGAATCAACTTTGCTAAAACACTTGCAACGCATGCAACTGAAGAACAGTGTCTTTTTGTTGTGTAAAAAAAAAAGCCTGTTTCTATGGGCAGAACCCACACTGGCTATTAACCCTTTCGCTGCCAAGGACGTATGGCATACGGACCTACAAAAGGTCAGTATGCCATACGGACCTGGCATTTACAGCTTATAGTATAACTGTTCAGCAGACTGTCCCCTTTAAATTAATAGAGGAAGAGGAAAATAGAAAAGTCCAGAACTTTGTGACCACTCAGGTTTTTTCATTCCCTGGCAAATGAAATCAAGCAATCGGATTGGTTACTCAATATTCTTTTGTTTCCAGTTTATTTTCTTCAGATTTTGTAAACTGGCAGTGTACAACTATTATGTTTAATTACTACTACATGTGAAATTATATAACCGGTGCAGTTGCTAGATTAGCCAGCAACAATGTAAAGGAACAGAAATTTGCATTGTTTCTCTTATCACTTTAGTACTGAAAGTATGCCAACGTGATATTTGAGAATGACGCTTCAAGCAAAGTTCTTATTCAGTAACTTTCTTATTTACAAAGGAAGAATGGAAATTGATCCTCCAAAGCCTTCCCTTTTTTCCAGTGGTGCCAGACATTATCATATATTCATTGTATGACATTTTCCTTGTTAAGGTTAATAAAGCTTTTGACATTGCTGGAGGGGTAATTGCAGATAGGAAGATTTCTGCAGCGATTCTTGGTAGAAGCATAAAAAAGGAGGTGACTGCTGCGTGAATTCTTTTTTAGCAGGCCAGGCCACCAGTTTTTTTAAAAGTATACCTGTCAGGAGAACAATACTCTGCCATTTGGTCTTGTTTAAAAAAAAATGCTAGTTATGCACCTATCTCTGGCTTGTTTCTCTTCTGACCACAGAAAATCTGCAGATAATTGTAAGTTGTATGGGCACCTTTAGACATAGTTCTGGTGATCAGTTTACCTCTTTGCAACTTCTGCTATTTGCAGGTCTAATTCCCTGTCTGTTATCCCTGAGGGACCCCATGTGGGACTACTGGTTTTCCGCCGCATCATTGCTAGGTGGATTCATCAGACTATCTTGCTGGCCTATGAAGGTGAAAGTTCTTGCATTTCCAGTCAAGGCTCACTTCACTAAAAGTGTCAGTGCTTCTTGGGCTTTTCCCCACCAAGCTTCTATCTCACAGATCTGTAAGGCAGTCTTCTGTTACTTGGCACACTTTTATGTCAAATGGATGTTCAGGCCTCTGCAGATTAAATTTTTGGCCAGAAGGTCTTTTAGCCAGCCCTTTAATCCTTGGGCTCGCCTATTGTAGTTCTAGTTCCGTGTTGTTTCTTTGGGCCTGCCAATATTTGTTTTGCTGTGTTGCCCACCCCTCTATTGGTCTGCTTTTGATCTTTGAAAATCTCAAAATGATCACCCTTTTGTCCTTTTGATGTACCATCAAGTAAATAGGATTTTCATCTTTCCTGTAAAATCAGTTTTTTTGGACCAGATCACAGAACCCTCCCCTCTGTCCTATGCGATTCTACTCTGTACTGCTTGCTACAAAACTAGGGGGTGCTGGGAGTGGAATGGATTATGTGGGGCTGTGCTTCAGCTTTGATCGATTAGCCAGTGCCTAGTCGCATGAAGGTAGCTGCATAACCCAGTGCTCTAAGAATTAACTCCCTGTATCTTGTAAAGTACTCCAAGAAAAGGTTATGCCAGGTAAGAGAAGAATCCTGTTTTATTTTCCCTCTGCATTCTTTGGAGGATAGAGGACTATATACTTCAATGTATTGGTATAGCTGCTGCCTTTTTGAGGTTACTGTACTGAGGAGTAGTCTGGTTTTAAACAGAGTTTCTAAACTTTCTTGACAGTGTCAGGTCAGACCTCCAAATCCTGGATATTCACCCCAACGACTTACTGAATTTTGTGTTCTGGAAGAAAATGCATTTCATTGTGATTAATGTTGCCCCTTCAATTTGACTCTAATGGGCCCCAATACATGTTATCTGACTTTACAATCTTTGAACATTTACCTTTTTAGATTTACCAATACTGTGTAATATGAGCTAGCTAAACTTTTCAATCATTTTGTATCCAGCTGGGCAGGCCCTTGCACTGCATATTGTTAAATCTAATTGAGATTCACAATCTGATTGTAATGTATGTGGTGAGCTTTAGGCACCACCCTGCCCTGTAATGACACGGTCTCTTTATTTGCAAGATATTTTTGAAAATTCCATGTACTGCACATGGTGGATGGGACATTTCTGACATGCCTGCTGGTAAATATGTTATTAGTATGTTCCTCTTTTGCAGAGATAAAACTGTTGGCTTTACCTATTGCAGTTGAGCTATATGAGGATACATAGTTTTGTTATACACAGCATATGGATTATATTATATAAAGAAAATGTTTACTGCTGTGTAGGGGTATTAATGAAGCATTGCACTCTTAAGGGCTTATCCACAAAGTCTAAAAAAGGCCGCTCATGAAAATAATCTTCAGGTATGCTATAATATGACATCTCAGCACATTCCATAGGAAAGGAACCCAAACTGCTCCCGAAGGTCATGTCGCAGAAATATAGCTGACGGCACATTCATACCTCAGGATTGCTATATTTCTCCTGCCTTCATTACCTAATGCGTCACTATACTGAAACAAGCATGCAGAGTCCGACTTTAGACTTTGTGGTGTACATTAGCGGACTAGGTAGTTAATCTAGAATCAGGGCAGCAGCCCTAGAGACTGCATCTCAACTCCCATGTTGCTGTTCTCATAGGTTCTCTTTAAAGAGCAGTGGATAGTCTTGCCTTTTGTTTTTAGATAAACCTATAAAAGGATTGGCTTGATGCTGAATAATCTCAATTAGGATTCATGCATTTAAGTGTTTTCTATGTATAATTTGTAATTACATATGTTTGATACAAGCATTAGAGTGGTTTACTGTACCGTCTCGCAATAAAAGTCTGAACATTTTTTTTAGTAATTGTATTGAGATAGTGAGACTTCCCTCTAAGGCCCCATTCCCACTGCGCGATATGCAAATTGCGTGTTTGTCGCGCGATTTGCATATTGCGAGATTTGCAGCGCGATATAGCGTTCAAGCTTGCATTGAGCAAGCTTGAATCACGGCTAAATACGCTCCAAAAATGGTCTTGCTTGAGCGACACACGACCTGCGACAGCAGGACCCATTGCACCATTGAAATGCATTGGAGCGTGATATCGCACAGTAATTTGCCGCGATATCATGGGAATTACTGCGCGATAAATCGCTCAATGTGAACGGGGCTTTATGGCCATGCACAAGTAAGACCAAATATTAACTTTAAGTAGAACTACAAATATTTACAAGACTATTCTTAGGATTGTAGAGGATTTCCTTTTGGAAATCAAACAACTTTCCCTGTGTTAATGATCATCTCCTTGCTCTGAACATCTTGTGGATGCGTGCCTGCTCCAGGGTTGGAATAGCGGACTATAGTGACACATTGGCTTCCAGTAGTCCAGCTGGGAAGCAGGCAGGAAAGTGTGCCAATGCTGGATCTGAGTTAAATAAAAAGGACTCAATCTTTATTATTCCTTTTAGAGAATAAACTTTTCTATTTAAAAAAACTATCACCAAAACATTTAAAAACAAGACAATGTTGTCTGTAAACAGACACGCATGATTGAACCACCTTGGGGTTCGATATGGTTCAGTATCAGTCAATGTAGCTGATTCAAAAATAAGGTATTTCATTTGGCAACATGACCGATCTTTCAAAAGTTCCTGGCTACAGTTGTTTCAAATGATGTGTGCATAATCCAATGTGTAAACCAGAAAGTTCAGTCACATAGATGCAGTTAGTAAAAGGATGTACAGTGGTTTAAATGGTGCCACAGCTTGGTATTTATAGATACAAGAAAACCGCAAACTGCGGACTTCTAAGGCACCACCATGACCACTTCAACTTGTATTAAAAGGAATATTTTATTGTAGAAATCTCTCATAAAATCACCTGATGATACAGTACTGAAAAACAATAACTTGTTTTGATCTTGCTCAAAAGTATATGAGCCTATGCCTCACATAGAACTGCAACCCCTCAATAGATCAAGTAGTTGGACCTGATTGTCCGTATATACATTATTCAAATGCCATTATAAATGTATGTTTGTAATGATTATGCAGGTTTCTATGGAGGGGGTGCTTATCTCTTGCTCCATGGAAACCTGCATAATCGTTACTGTACAAATACCATTATAAATACATGTTTGTATCTCACAGAAGTGAGTACACCCCTCACATTTTTGTAAATATTTTATTTCATGTGAAGACACAGAAGAAATGACACTTTGCTACAATGTAAAGCAGTGAGTGTACAGCTTGTATATCAGTGTACATTTGATTTCCCCTCAAAATAACAACACACAGCCATTAATGTCTAAACGGCTGGCAACAAAAGTAAGTACGGCCCAAAGTGTCAATATTTTGTGTGGGGACCATTATTTTCCAGCACTGCCATAACCCTCTTGGGCATGGAGTTCACCAGAGCTACACAGGTTGCAACTGGAGTCCTCTTCCACTCCTTCATGACGACATCACAGAGCTGGTGGATGATAGAGACCTTGTGCTCCTCCACCTTCCGTTTAAGGATGCCCCACAGGTGCTCAATGGTGTTTAGGTCTGGAGACATGCTTAGCCAGTCCATCAGCTTTACCCTCAGCTTCTTTAGCAAGGCAGTGGTTGTCTTGGAGGTGTGTTTGGGGTGGTTATCATATTGGAATACTGCCCTGCGGCCCAGTCTCCGAAGGGAGGGGGATCATGCTCTGCTTCAGTATGTCACAGTACATGTTGGCATTCATGGTTCCCTCAATGAACTGTAGCTCCCCAGTGCTGGCAGCACTCATGCAGCCCCAGACGATGACACTCCCACCACCATGTGTGACTGTAGGCAGACCAATTTGATGCAGTGTGCGGCGTATGGTCTGAGCACTGACAGGCTGACCCCCCCCCCCCAGCTCAATGGTGTTTAGGTCTGGAGACATGCTTAGCCAGTCCATCAGCTTTACCCTCAGCTTCTTTAGCAAGGCAGTGGTTGTCTTGGAGGTGTGTTTGGGGTGGTTATCATATTGGAATACTGCCCTGCGGCCCAGTCTCCGAAGGGAGGGGGATCATGCTCTGCTTCAGTATGTCACAGTACATGTTGGCATTCATGGTTCCCTCAATGAACTGTAGCTCCCCAGTGCTGGCAGCACTCATGCAGCCCCAGACGATGACACTCCCACCACCATGTGTGACTGTAGGCAGACCAATTTGATGCAGTGTGCGGCGTATGGTCTGAGCACTGACAGGCTGACCCCCCCCCCCCATGTTCTGAGTTGAACCTGTCCTGTTAAACCGCTGTATGGTCTTGGCCACCATGCTGCAGCTCAGTTTCAGGGTTTTGGCAATCTTCTTATAGCTTATGCTCTTTATGTAGAGCAACAATTCTTTTTTCCAGATCCTCAGAGTTCTTTGCCATGAGGTGCCATGTTGAACTTCCAGTGACCAGTAAAGGTGGCCATACACTGTACAACCATCGCAAGACCTTAGTCGAGGGGCGGGCTTCCGATGACCTCAATGCTGATCGGGCAGTGTGCGCGTGCGCACACCGGCCCGTTCGGCATTTGTCTCCCGAGCACCGTTCAAACCAGCCGAAAATCGTACGATTCTCGGCTGGTTTTCTAACATGCTCCTTAGACAAAAGACGTGCGACCGTACAGTAGAAACGGTCGCATGTCTTTGTTCACACTGTTCGATTCTCGTACGATCGTGGGATTTCGCGCGATTCTCGTACGAGAATCGAGCAGTGTATGAGCACCTTAAAAGAGTGAGAGCAATAACACCAAATTTAACACACCTGCTCCCCATTCACAACTGAGACCTTGTAACACTAACGAGTCACATGACACCGGGGAGGGAAAATGGCTAATTGGTCACTAAGTGACCAATGGCTAATTGGTCACTTAGGGGTGTACTCACTTTTGCCAGCGGTTTGGACATTAATGGCTGTGTTGAGTTATTTTGAGGGGACAGCAAATGTACACTGATATACAAGCTGTACACTCACTACTTTACATTGTAGCAAAGTGTCATTTCTTCTGTGTCGTCACATGAAATGATATAATCAAATATTTAAAAAAATTGGGGGGTGTACTCACTTCTGTGAGATACTGTATATATGGGCAATCAGGTCCAACTACATGATTTATTGAGGTGTTGCAGTTCTATGTGAGGCATAGGCTCATATACTTTTGAGCAAGATTAAGCATGTTGTTTATTACTATCATGTGATTTTATGAGAGATTTCTACAATAAAATATTATTTTTAATAGAAGTTGAAATGGTATTGTCTAGAAAAAAATATTTGCACAGCAAATAATTAGATTGAGCTAGACAGACTCGCGATCCCCATGTGCATCTCCGGTGACATTACAACCAGTCTAGTCATAGGCTCAACGTTCAGGTATTATCTTTTGGCTCAGACAGTCTTATACATGGGTCAGTCAATACGTGCTCCCATATCTCTTTCAGATCATTAATAATTAGGGCCTCTCCCCTGGAAGCAAGACACACCATGACCCATCTATAAATGCCATGGTCAAGGGGGGTAGAGATGGTTCAGGCAAGTGTCATATTGGGAAAGGAAGTGCTTGTGGGTACACCTTATTGGTAGGATTGCTAGGTGCCTAATTGAAAGCAGAGCAAAAAAAGGGCCTACGTTTTTGACATTACAGGAACATGTGCAACATATTTTTTTCAAATCTATCTTTTAAGATACATTTTAGGGTAAACACAGCAGTGATGACTAAAGTATTTGATCACTGCACTGAAATTTGTATATTTTCCCGTTAACTGGAAAAATCCTTGTCTTTGTAGACTCTAAACTTGGGTTCTGGAAGCGGTTTCCAGTGATTCCACTGCTTGCCACCATTGCAGTGGATTTATATCCACCTCATGGCTACTTCCAAAAGAGCAATGTTTGTTTGCCACTTAGCAGTACAGAAAATCTATGGGTGAATTTATAATAAACAAACAAAAAAACTTGCAGAACCATTTGTCCTGCATAATTGCATGTACATTCATCCTATGCAAATTGAGGCAAAGCCGAATGTTGGCATCATTTTCTTTCCAGGTCGAATGTAATATAAAAAGGCCACATTATGGCCATTTAAATGGAGCAGAGGTGAATGGGAACTATTTCCTAAGTTCCTCCACTACATTTAATGGCCATTTTCATGGTATTACATTCAACCTGGAAATAAAATATACTTAACATTCATTTTCCATGTTCATTCAATTTCACAGGGCAATTGGTTGTACAAATTGTCACTGTGCACCAAAACCAAAGAAAAATGTTTTGTTCTCCCTGTGGTCCAAAGCACATTTGTCACTAAACACCAAAGCCGTTCCATTTTTCTACATTAAAAAGATCCTTTTTTTTTTCGCTCCTGCAATGGCACATATAAATATTGTGAGAAATGAAAGGTTAAACTGAACACCATGAACATAGCTGCACAGGGTGTGGAATACACCCATGCAACATAACTGTCATATCTTTTCCCTAATAAGGATTTCTACAGGCCGCGAAGGTTGCATAACATTCTCTCTATATACATGTACGTGTTTATCTTGATCTGTTGCTAGGATATTGTATATTGCTACAACAGTAATAAATTCCAAGTTTCTTTGTCAGTATGATTTTGATTGTAGTTTAACTATAGCCCTATGTAGTAAATATAAACGCCCTTGACTTATTTATGATTTTAAAAGAATTCTTGGGGTTTTGCATGCAAAAGGGAAACTGCAGCTGTCTAGAATCACCCTATAGAATAATAGAGATACTGTTTTATAGATTAAGTGAAAATCGTGTTAATGGAATTCCTTCTGACGTATTCGTGTAAGGAAGAGAGAGGTGTGTGTGTGTGTGTGTGTGTGTGTGTGTGTGTGTGTGTGTGTGCATGCGCATGTGTACACACCAGTACAAAGAATAATTTTCAAAAGCTACATAATTGGTGAACTGGAGATCGCCTGTGTGTAGTCAAGTCATTTGTAGTATAAATGCACACGTTTCTGGAAGGTCCAACTTCTGCAAAGTCCTTCCCTTAGCATAACTTACACTATGTAGATGATAAAATAACTTTTCAAGCAACTCTGAAGAGGTGATTGAAAAGCAAAAGGCAGAAGATGAATGCAAGAACCTTTCTAACTTCTATAAGAATATCCCTTCAGAGTTTTGTTACAGTACTTAAAGGGTAAAAAAATTAATAGCCTTAAAGGAGAACTATGGGGTCAGTGCTTTTTCCCATAGTTCTCCTAAGGGTCATGCGAGGACATAAACTAGCGTCCTCCCGTCACCCAAAGCTCAGTATATCGCGAGCTACAGCCTTTTGTGTGATCCTTTGTGATCTTGTACTCGACAGGAAAGCTGAGCTGAGAGACTTGGAATGAGCTGCTGAGCAATGTATATTTGTTCTGGATTCATTATTGAAAAAAGTTTGCGTTTTAATACTACTTTATGGGCTTGCTTCCACCAGCCCGCATGTCTAACACAAATTCCTGTGCCCGGAACGCACAATGGCACTGCCACGCCCCCTCCCGCCCCAGAGCGCAAAACTTTATATAAGCGATCCCTTGCGTTCCGGCCATGGGACATTGTGCTTGACTTGCTGGTGGAAACAAGCCCTAAAACCAAAATCCTTTTTTTTTTTTTTTCTTTCCTTCTCTTAATATGGAGTAGTGAATGACTAAAAGGTTTTTCCCATGCAATGGGGGAAAATCCCCTTCCCTTTCAGTCCTCTCTACAAAACGGGAAGTGAGTTTTGAAGCACTTGCATGAGTATTTGTGCGCATACTCAGTATCGGCACCGATACTAGTATCCATATTAGTGCATCATCAGTTGTCACCATATTAAAAACACGCTGAGAGACGTGGTTTTTTTTGTGTTGGTCATTCAGCCATTGCTTGAGTGCATGAATGTAGACAAAGTGGCTGCAGGAAAAAAGCAGTACTAAGGTACAACAAAGGATGAAAAAAGGTAAAAAGTATCTTTCAGTTTAAAGGAAATTGTTATACAGTGCTTTGGCAAACTTAATGTCATACAATTAGGCCCGTGAATGACACTGATTCGCAAATCACACGTTTGTCACGCGATTTGCATTTTGCGCAATATCGCGCAAATGCTTGCATTGAGCAAGCTAGAATCGTGGCAAAATCCGCTCCAAAAATGGTCCTGCTGTAGTGACGCACGACCCGCGACAGCGACGGACAGAGCCCCATTGCCATGCATTGGAGAGCGATACCGCGCGGTGAATAGCCGCGATATCGCAGGAATTACCGCGCGATAAATCGATCAGTGTGAAAGGGGCCTTAGGGATCACATCTATTTTTAAGCTGATCTAAACCTTTTAAAGGAAACCTTGCTGGCAGGTAGATTTTTATTCTAGGAGACTGCGTGTGTAACTTTTGCAAAGCTCCTTCTGAATCTGTATGTACACTGATCTTCTGCATACAGTGCTGGTAAGTCATGTTCCCGGGATGGATTCATTTCTGTGCGCATATGTGGGAGTTGTGTCATCCCGGACCTGCCAATCAAGCTGGCCTAGATGTTGAAACTGGAAGAAGACCAGACTAACTGGTCTGCGGCTGTTTGTAGCACAGGAGGTGTCCATTTGGTATGTAAGCCTGCCATATTGTTCAAATATGCTGTGCATACTTGTACATTTTGGCTAAAGTCTACCCATCACAATGTTCTGCTTTAAGGGCTTGATTGCCTACACTGTATATAAGCTTTGAGTTTAGTGGGTGTCCTTTGTTGTATTCAAGGTGGTTTTTACTCTGCTAAACTGGAGGGCATTCCGAGCACAGTTGTCTACAGCTCTACAACACCTAGAATTTTGTTCAACAGTGTCTGTTAATTCTGGCCCTGGTCCTGCCCATATGGTTGAATAGATTGCTTTACCTTATTGACGAGGATATAAAGATGACATTTTTTTAATGTCAAGCAGGTGGTAATGATACAGACAGAAGGGAATGAGTCATTTTTTCTTGGCGCACTTCATTTTACCACAATTATTTTATGCAATCATGTTATTATATCTAATTTACTATACACATAAATTTTCTTTTAAAATAAACTTTGTTTCTACAAATTTTGGTGTAGTAAAAATGCCCTTCTTGCGTTTCTAGACTTGATGGTCTGTTTATAAAGGTGTGACCTGTTGCACATACACTATATTTTTGTTCTGGTGTCTAATTTTGTCTGAATTTTTACCACTTTAAGGGTAGTTTGCCATTCTCTTTTAGTGTACATATTACTGAATTTACCTGTTTTGGAGTTCGTTTTCTAAAACCTTTACCCGTTTTTGCTAGCAAAAACGTTGAACCAACATTTCGGCCGCCTAAACATTTCGAAATGTGTTTCCAAAGGCATTTAGTGTGCACAAAGTGGGTATATAGCCTCCTTCAGTGGAAGGTTTTTCTTTCCAGAGCACAGCTTTAACGTAGTCCAATGAAGGCGGCAGAAAACTACAAATAACACCCAATGATCCTGCTATCTAGGGTTATTTTTAGATACTTCATGTTATTGGGTGGTGGTGTTTTTTGTTTATTATTATTTATTATTATTATTATTATTATTATTATAACTTCAAAATGTATGTATAGGGAAATTTCCGTTTTTATATATAGTATGGGAAGGGTTAAAATCCTTGTCTGTTTTTTTTGCAGTCTGTGCCTCACTAGGGATTTTTCCCTTCACTTCCTGCCTGGAGAAGCAACAGGAAGTGATAGGAAACGTCTTCCAGGTAAGGGGAAATGCTGTTAATGGAACAGGTGTGCCCTTTGGAAGATTAAAGGTGGCCATACACTTTACAACCCTCGCAAGACTTTTGTCTTGCGAGGGCTGTAAAGTACTTAAAAAAACGTATCTTGGACAGGCAGATCGTACTTGCGATCATCGCAAGCTCGCCCCCCTGAGGGGCGGGCTTCCGATGACTGCAACGAGGGGCGGGCTTCTGATGACTGCAAACAGGCAGTGTGCGTGTGCGCACACCGGCCCGTTGGGCAGTTGTCGAACAAGCAGGCCACTAACCCACCGAGAATCGTACGATTCTCAGCGGGTTTTCAAGCCTGCTTGTTCGACGGAAGACGTGCGACCGTACAGTAGAAACGGTCGCATGCCTTCCATACACTTTGCGATTATGGTACGATCGCTGGATTTCCTGCACGATAATCGTACAGTGTATGGGCACCTTTTACGTTTTAGGATTTCCTATCACTTAATCTTTGATTTGGTATTTGGCCAGCAGGACAGATGTAGAGGGCAAACCTATCCAGCAAAGACACGAAGAAACATAAAAATGTAAAGTTAAAATAAAGTGAACTATACCTACTGTAACAAGGACACTCCACTGTAGTCCAGGTAAGTCAAGTAAAACGCATTTTATTAAAAGGGTGAACACAAATATATATAATTCCATCCACACGGTAGACCTCCCCTGTGCACAAGACGGTTTCTAGCCGCAACATAAAGGACAGTCTTTTAGCTTCGTTCTGTAGCTTTCCACAGCTCCAAGACACTCATGCTGCTCACCCCTCGTGAGCCCTCAATATGCTCTCTTAGCAGTGGGTACCACAGGTCCTAGGGTCACCGACCTTCCTGACCTCTCCCAGCCTCCCCCGGCTGTTCCTTGTGCGTCCAGCACGCACCCGAGTCTGCGTGTGTCCGTGTGCCTCCTGCACACACACAACTCCAACTCTCCTCTCTGAACTCTGGTCCAGACTCCTAATAAGGCTGCTCTCAGCTACCTGATCCAGCTATACTGGTCATTGGTAATACCTGGCCCCAGGACTGGAGATCTCAATCCACCCAGAGCTCTAAAGGTGGCCATACACTTTACAACCATCGCAAGACCTTAGTCTTGCGATGGTTGTAAAGTAATTAAAAAAACGTACGATCTGCCCATCTTGGACAAGCAGATCGTACTTGCGATCGGGCTTACGATGACTGTAATGAGGGGCGGGCTTACGATGACTGCAAACGGGCAATGTGCGTGTGCGCACACCGGCCCGTTCGGCAGTTGTCGAACCAGCAGGCCACTAACTCGCCGAGAATCGTACGATTTCCGGCAGGTTTTCTAGCATGCTGGTTCGACGGAAGACATGCGACCGTACAGTAGAATCGGTCGCACGCCTTCCATACACTGTACGATAGCGGGATTTTCCGCGATTCTCGTAGGAGAATCGTGCAGTGTATGGGCACCTTAAGGCTGGGTTCACACCTAGGCGTATTGAATATGTGCGTTTCGCATCGCGTGTTTCCGAGGGCTACTTGGCTGTATCCCAATGGAAACGCGAGACCAAAACGCCCCAAAGAAGTACATGTACTTCTTTGGGCGTACGCCGTTTTGTACCGTGTTCAGACGGGCTGAAATACGGAAAGGTGTGAACCATACCCATTGAAAACAATGGGATTTTCAAGTATGTACATTTTGTAGAGCGTTCATAGAGCGTTGAACGCGCGACAAAACGTAAAGGTGTGAACAGGGCCTAAGAGCTCCAGCTCCCGGCTACATTTAGGAAAACCTGGAAGGACCTGAAAAGCCAGGCTCTTCCTTAAAACATTGTTTATATTCTGGACTCTCAGCCCCTTTGGCTTAGAGTCCTGGGTGCCAAAGTCGACATAATACACCGTGGCATTGGCTTACCCTGCCACACTACACTTTAAGCCTGTCACAATTTTTGGGGGAGCATGGATAAACAGATTTATTTGTGGGAGTTACAGAAAGCATACCTTTCTGTGATGTGAATGTTAAAGCTGTCATAGTTTGTACATTACAAGCGGTGTCTTTTTATATCCGTATCTAGTGGTCTAGTACTTTCCTTACACTTCCTATTGAAACTCTTAGCAGCTGAGCATTTGTGAGATCATAAGTGATATTTTAGTGTCCGTGTGTTTGTGTGTAACTGTGTAACCCATTAGGCAGCAAAATATAGCAGCAGTTGTTTTAAGAGATCTGCAATGGTTGTGAATGGTATTGTGAGCCAGGATTTCCTCTGTGACTATGCTTCACAAAGCGGAATATTTGTTGTGGTACCGGTAGTTGCATTCACAGTATTTGTGATGCATGCACTACTTTTGGAACTCAAACAGTTTAGCTCAAACAACTAAAAACACAGTAGAAATGCATATACCTAATGTGAAGAGTTTCACCTTACAATAGATTAGGAATCCTGTTAAACTAGCAGAGATCAACACCCCTAGCAGTTTATAGAAGTATTAAACTCTGTTTTCCTGTACTTCCTGTCCAATACAAGATCACAAAGGACAGTGCAAACTGTTCATATACTAGCTTGAAGAAG
>NW_017307101.1:177780-206009 GCF_000935625.1 Nanorana parkeri
GGGGTGCGGCAAGTAGCTAGATTTGCTGTGTTTGTGTAGACACAGATTAATAGCACACACAAGGGTGACTGCATAGCACTCTGCTTGAGAAAGGAATCCCTCTAAAACAGGAAGTCAGGACCAGTGCAGTGCTCAGAGGACCGGCTGATTCTGCAGGAAACTAAAACTTTTAAACCTCAAGGAACTGCATCCATTGTAAGTGATTTTCATCAGCATTTTGAAATCGCTTAAAATCCATTTGACTTTAATGTCACTTTAACCAATAAAAAATCAATAACCTGCCTCATGCTACTGATTGGACATCATGGCATTAATAAAGCAGCAGTTTACTCTCTTCCTTTTAGAAATGTGGCATTTCTCATTAGAGCTTGATAAGCCTCAGTCTGCCTTCCTTGTCCTGTTTTTGAGGCCTGCTGAAAGATAATAAAAACCCAGATACTTCTAGTAGCTGTACTTAATGAATCGTATACTGTATAAAGGTATATTAGAAGAATACTTATTTTCAGTAATTATTGGTATTTGTGTACAGCTGCATTTAAAGGAAAGCTGTCTTTAAAACAACAAAATATAATTGCTGTGTTCCAAAAGGCAGTACAAGGGGTTAGTACATACTGTTGCTCCAGTGTATAGAAGACGGTCTGTCGCAGGTTTTGAAATCTGCAAGCTTTTTTTTTTTAACATTGACAAGAAAACCCCAAGTGACCACAGAATGCCTCACATTTTTCACATCCAAGCTTACTTATGGGCCTTTTGCGTCAAGGCTTTCTGTAGCTAACTGCTTCTGTTTCTGCCAATGTCAAGTTAGAAAAGTGTGCTAGTTTCAGGACCTTTCTGCAACTCAAGCTTTTTCTCTATACTTTAGATCTGTGCAGCAGTCAGGGAAAGACTTGAGGTCTCGGGATGGTACTGAAGAGGAAGTCTCAAGTCCCCCATATGACACTTGTTGTCTCTATTGAGTCTTGTATCATTGCCATGTCATATATTATCTCCACGTTCTAAAACCCCAGTGTGAAATTTTCCATTCTCCTTCTTACTAAAATGACTTGGTGTTCTCAGGTGTTTCCCTTTCCTGTGTAAGAGGTGTATTTTCTGTGGCAAGTATAAACCTATTGGAAAGCTGATAAATTGGCTTCCTAAAATAATCATTCTTCCTGACGCATTGTAAGGTATACACAAATATGTAGCAGGTATGTGAACCATTATACAGATGTCATGACGTATTGCTGTAGAAATCTGTCCCGTGCATGATTAGACATATGAATCGTTGCTTCTTAAAAACATGTTCTTAAATTGTCATAGAAAATGACGTTTGTTATGAAAAGGTTTTCAGAAATGATGTGAATGTCTCATCAGCTTTAAATGTGGCAACAAGCCAACTGAAAGGAGATCCCTGATTTATGCACTCATTCTACTTCCCTTGTACTGTGGGCTAGGCTACTCACAAACCTCCCTTGTTACATACGTTTTTATTCAATGGTAGGGACGCCATTTCCATTGCTATTTTTCATTGATTTGTTTTACTTACGTTTGCTATTTATGTGGGATTTATTTGTAAAGATTTTGGCTTGTAAACCTAAACACCAAAAATATAGCTTTTCCTGTAGGGCTCTGAATTTTTCAAAATTTATAGTCTTCATTGTAATTGGGCAAAATAAGAGGCTGCAACAGAAAACAATTAATCAGTTCATTTTTTAAACAGATGAGATTAATATTTAATGCATGGCTTGTAATTAGAGCTGCAGCTAACGATTATTTTCAAAGTCGATTAGTTAACCGATTTTATTAAGTTCGATTTAATCGGGATAACACTATTTTTCGCGTTTGCAGTGAAACGGAATGCTGGCAACGTTGTGCCAGGCGTCCGATCGCATTGTGGGGGGCGTGGAAGCGGTGCCATTGAATACAATGCACCGCCAATCCACCTCCCGCCCCAAAAAGCAAGGGGAAGTGTCCAGCAGCTACCGCTCTGGAACGCACACGCTTTCGGTGTGAACAAGGTCTAAACCAGTATTAACATAAAACATAAGTTAAGGATTTTAAGAGATTGCTTTATCTGCATTAGAGAAGTATACCGTGACCCAATGTTTATACAGATATGGTGCTCTGAAGCACAAGGAAAGGTTGTCTATTCTTATTTAATGACAGCCTGTGTGTAGCTTAATTTCCCTTAAATTTACAGTGGTGAAATAGAAACCTAAATTGTAAAAATTTTTTAACTTTTTCTAAATGTATTGTGCTTGTGATGTATTTTAATTCACCCTCACTGGTGTGGTCATTTGGGCAGTAAATTACTGATGCTGCGCATCATCTCTATTATACATTTTAATTAGAAGATAGAGATATACGGTAAATTTACATTCAGCTTTTCTGTAGTTTAAGACCTCTGAAGTAATGAGAAGATATAAAGTTACTGCAAAGGACTAGACAACAAATATCATGTTCCTGGGAGATTCCTTCTTCCTAAAGTTAGTCCCCATTCACATATGGGCATATTGTGAACGCACGTCAAATGTGCACCAAGTGTGGAACGTGCTTGCTGTGCCATTACTAGCTAATAGCTCCCCAAGCACGGCTGAGCATATGCAGTTTTTTCCTGTGCACTAATGCATGGGTAAAAAAATGCAGAATACATGTCGCAAAATTCGTGCCATTTTCTAACTTTTCTGCATTTGGCACAAGTCCAGACCCACATTGAGATCACCAAGCACCACATTGGGGACAAGCACCAAGCGTGGGAAACAAACACTTACGAACATGTGTCACCACATCGACATGGTGTAAATGGGGCTTAAGTATGGAGGATGCAAAACTGCTACGCGAGACGTAGTCGGCTTAATGGAGACCTGTGGACATACCTTTTTTTTTTTTGCCATACATCTCTTTAGGGTCACAGGAGGACATTTAGTAATATGTACCAAAACATCGCATGTAGCGGGCTATTGCCAAATATATGCTGACAGTGCAGAGCCGCGCTGCAGCAGGGATGGATCACGACGATATTGTCTGTATCCGCCACGCTGCAGCAGGGACGGATTGCAACGATATTGTCGGGATCCACCCCGCTGCCTGACAGTTTGCTCTGCCCGCCCCCTCCCCTGTCTGTCCCTCCAGTTAGTGCTGGAGTGAGGGGGGGAATCCCTGTGGGAGGCAGTGACTGACGGTTACCATTCCCTGCAGGGAGATGTTCGGGAACTGAGCGATTTTTTTTTTGTATTCGCTCAGTTCCCGATCAATAGAGCAGTTGTGTGACCGCTTCAGTGTCACACGTCGGCTCTAATTATGGTGATGTGTGTAATTCACTCATGCCATAATTCTCCTTTTAAAATAGAACTAAAGCCAAAACCTTCTTTTTTTTTTTTTTTTTATTATAAAGCAGGGGTAGGCATGTGAAATCTCTGGTGGTCAGCAGGGTCGCCAGAACGAATGTCCCCATTGGAAAATGTCCCCACTATTTTTGTTCTTGGGGATTGCTTTCAGTTTTAGCGATAACCAATACAAATAGTGAGGGAGAATCACGCCAACGTGACGGATGTTCTAATCTTGCTCCACAAAAAAAGTTTTACCTCAGTTGCACTAGAAAGAATCTCCAGGAAACATCTACAGTATACTGAATCTATCCCCATAACAAAACCCCACTGCAATTTAAAAAAAAAAAAATCTCCTGCTTGTTGTTTTTTTTGGGGGGAGGGGGGTTGTTAATGGCTCTATTCTCTAAAATGCAGAAAAATTACATGTAGCATTTTATGTGGCTTTCCCTCGTCTTCTGCACGTGACTGCAGGTACTTGCTTATTTGGTTGACTATAGAAAAAATGGCTGCAGGAGTTCCTTAGTCACTTCTCCTCTAGCTTTTGATTTATCAATAAGGAGTAGCAGCATGCTGGTGAGGTTGTCCTTGTTTCTTCCTCCTCTAAGCATGTTCAGCGTGTTTTGGATACACAAATATTTCAAATCAGAGGGTAGTGCAAGTGTGCACTGCTCCAATACATCAAGTTCAAATTTAAAATGCTGGATTCAACACCAAATTAAAGCTTTACAAATTGGTATCAGAAGCAATCTGGGTGCGCTACAAACAGCGGCTCCTAGTAACCCTGATTGGCCCCTAGTATTGCCCTTCTTACTACTAATCTGAATGCTGATGTGCATAGGACTACTGGAGGTTAATTTCAAAACAGACTTGGGTATAAATGCTGTTAATATGTAAAAAAGTAGTGATCTTAAAGTCAAAAGGATTTCACTTACAATGGATGCTGCTCCTTGATTTTTAAAGGATTGTTTCCTGCAGAATCAGCCGGTCCCCTGAGCAGTGATTCTGATATCCTGTTTTAGAGTGATTCCCTCCTCATGCAGAGTGCTATTCAGTCACTATTGTGTGTGCTAGTAAGCTGCGTGTATCTCCACAACCACATAGACACAGTAAATCAAGCTCCTCCCCACTCTGCCCCCCTCCTCCTTTTCTCCAAGTTAGTAGATGAACAGTTGCTGGAGTCTGCACATTCCTTTGTGATTTTGGAATGGACAGGAAGTTTAGGAAGCTGAGCTGAGAGACTTAGAAACAGCTGTTCAGAAACATAATGACGGTAAGTGGGCAAAATAGTAAAGCAATGCTTTGCAGGGCAACGTGTATTTGTTTTATTTGGATTCAAGTGTATCTGAACCCAAAACAAAATGTAATACTTTGCAGCTTTACCACTACTTTAATGTGGTGGCGGGTAAGGCTTTTCTGCCGTTATTTTCACTTGATGATTCTGCCATGGCACACTTTAAAAGAATGCAAAATCATGAGGCACTCCAGTAAAAAATGAGTTGTGGTTTTCCACCAAATTCTATACCATACCATTATCCTAGATGATTTTAAGGGGAGACCCCATGCTGAAAAATAAGACATGACGTTCCTTCCATCAGAAGGCCCCCATCATATCCAATTCCTACCTGATGATCATCACCCCAGTGTGGCTGCAGCAGCATGGCAGAGAGTGGGTGGAGGAGAAGGTCTAGACAGATGTGGGCTCCTGTCCTCTTAGTGTTGGGGAAGGTCCTGGATGCAGCCCATCCTGGATTAGCGTTGTGTTTCCATGGTGCTGGTGCAAGACTCACCTGCACCATGGAAATGCATGACATTGTGTCCTAACAGACAGAAGGCTGCTCTAGACTAGTCTCCTGAGTTGGCCTGACAACCTCTCCTCCTCCTTTCTATTATGTAGGAAGGAGATGTTTTGTAGTTCACAGAAGATGGCTTTGGAAGATGACCACATAGTTTTTGTGATTTCAGTTTGGTGCACAGGAAGTTACAAGGGCCCTTTTTGATATGGCTAAGTTGAAGAGGATTCTTTCTGTAGTTGGTCTGACAAAAGAAAACGAATGCACCACTACGTCATAGTGCTGGTAAACTACAATCTCTTCACATTTTTCCCTGTGTTTGGATATTCTTTTATGATCTTTGTGGGGGGGAAGCACAGTGGCGTAGTGGTTAGCGCTTCTGCCTTGCAGCACTGGGGGTCCCCCGGTTCAAAGCCCACTATCTGCAAGGAGTTTGCATGTTCATCCTGTTCTTGCGTGGGTTTCCTCCAGGTACTCCGGTTTCCTCCCACACACCAAAGACATGCTGGAAGGTTAATTGGCTCCTCTCTAAGTTGGCCCTCTATGTATGCATGTGAGATAGGGACATTAGATTGTAAGCTCCTTGAGGGTAGGGTGTGATGTGAATGTGCAACTATGTGAAGTGCTGCGTAAATTGTCGGCACTATATTAATACCTGTAATAAATAATTACTATGGAACTGAATAAAATTGTATAATTTTAGTGCCGTTATCACAGCACCATGTTAGATCCTTAATTGGTGTAAGCGCCCCTTATTCCTGGAAAGCACAAAAAACAAAACTGGTTTTCCTTTCACCAAATAAATTTTACAGTTTCTATAGCCCGTTGCTCTGTAACTCTCTCACCTCAACTTCTGGTTGGGGAGCGCACAGGGTTCATGTCAAAACAGTCACATGTTCTCATGCATCACCTTCTACATCAGTGGTTCTCAACCTCCTCCAGGGCCGGGACCCCTTGGTAACTTTTGCCAAGTTGTAGTGACCTCCAACTGTAAAATTTAGGGATGCACCAATACTAGTATCTGTGTGGGCTCTCAGGAGGCTCTGCGGGCTCTCAGGTTGCTAGTGGGACTCTGGTGGCGTCCAGTGCGGGCTCTGTGGTGATCAAGCATTCACCTCCCCTCACTCCTGCCTGCTCCCCTCTCTAATCCTCTCCGGCCGCTGCTGCAGTGCCATCTAGGAGAACTGACAGTGCCACGCTAGGAGGAGCTGAGGAGCCTTTTACCTAGAGCAGCACAAGGCACGTAGGGACCCCCTCAACTGTGGGTTGCGACCCACAGTTTGAGAACCACTGTTCTACATAAATGTGTGCACACTTGGTCTGCCTCTGGGCTTCTGATTCGTGCATGCCAGCGCACAAAATGCTGCCACGTATCAATGTGGTCTTGCCTGGGAGCATGCACATGAGGGTGGCTATGCTGGGGCTCCAGGTATCCCTGCAAAGGCAGGAAAGATGGGGAGAGGAACTTCTAATGCGGTGTTTGAAGAAATTACTAGACTTCAATGGAAAGTCAATAATACTTTTAGCCTCATATTTAAAAAAACCAGCCTGCTTGCTGTAAAAGGTGGACACACAGCAGCTATATTGTCAGTGTGTGGCAGCTGTCAATTCTGTGTATGTTGAGGTTTGTTTTTGTTTTTTTTCCATTTGTGACAGCATTTTTTGGCTTTTTTTTTTTTCTACCCCTACCTGACCAGATATCAATAACAAAATTGTCACCGCAGTGAACGCATAGTTCTGTTGGGTGAACCAAACCAAGGCAGATGAATTCATCCCTGCTAAGACAGTACATTTTTCAGATAATTGCTACAAGATAAATAATGTAGTTTTGATGTGTTGGGCACACGTTTTCCAGATCTCCATATGTGTATTGCAATAAAGTCCATTCTTTTACATACTGTAATATACGTATGGTCTTCATCTATTCTAGATTATGTATGGCTGATTTATATTTAGATTGCATGTGTGAGTTTCTTTTACCGTTTGCTTCTTTAGATGTTCTGTTGACCTTTTGACCAGATTACAAATAGTTCTCTCTGCAAGGACAACTGGTAGGAAGGACAGTGGAGGTGACCCGTTTTACTGTTCACTGTGACTGTTCTAATTCACCAAGTTTGGGATAGCTTTATCAGTGTTTTATAATTCTACATGTGTATTTTCCATACATTCAACACAGTGTGATTTTTCAGATGCAAAATGTCACGTGAGCATTTCTCAAGACAATCTAATATGGCAGACGTTAGATTAGTGTGGAGGAAATTTAAATCGGTAGCCACCATACAATAAAATTGTGTATGTCCATGATTCTTTTCAGAACATAGTATATGGAAATGGAGTTTTGTAGTTAAAATCTATGGAAGCTGTACATGTTCATTGCGGAGAGACCTTCCAGTGTATGGTCAGTACAGCTTACCAGGGTATGCGATGGCTGTTCTAACACTTTTTTGCAAAGTAACAGCTTCCCAAAAATGTTTTAACCCCTTCATGACTGAGGCCCTTTTTTCAATTTTTGCACCCATGTTATATTCCACATTTTAGGCCTGGAAAATTATGTAAAACCCCCCAACATTATATATTTTCTGAATGCCAAGACCCTATAGAATAAAATGGTGGTAGTTGAAAATTTTTATGTTGCGCAATATTAGCGCAACTCCTTATTAAACCCCAAAATTTAGTGACAAATTTAATTGATCACGAAGGGGTTAAATTTTCACCTTTTTTGTGTTTTAGATTGTGGTAATGACTTATTTACTCCACATTAAAACCAAACAAGGCCTGGAGCTTGGAATTGCGTGCACTGCAGAGTAGGCACTGCGGAACCAAGGAATTCAAAGTAGAAGTCCGCACACCAGTTTTAATCCAATAGCCTTGATTTATGTGTTAAGCTGGCCACAGACCTTACAACCAAGACTTTTGTCTTGCGATGGTTGTAAGGTAATAAAAAAACCATACGATCTGCCCATGTTGGACAGGCAGATCGTACTCCCGATAATCGCAAGCCGCTTCCAATGACCGCAATGCTGAACAGGCAGTGTGCGCTTTATCTTACGAACATGCCACACGCCCGCCGATAATCGTACGATTCTCGGCGGGTTTTCGAACATGTTCCTAAGATAAAAGTCGTGCGCCTGTACAGTAGAAACGGCCGCACGCCTTCCACACACCTTGCGATAATCGTACGATCGCGGGATTTCCCGCGATTACCGTATGATTATCGCAAGATGTGTGGGCACCTTTCAGGCATAGCACCAATGGCATTTCAGAGCCCATCAGACTCTTTAAGATGACAAGTAGTAGGTTTATTATTTTGGTGCCTGTGTTTACATTGGCAACAAGAAAACATGACAGAGCTTCTAGTCTATTTACCACTTAACGAAAAGTGTTTTTTTTTCCTTCTGTTTTCTTATTGGAGAGACTTCCACTCACTACTTCTCTGGGTTACTACCATCACTGGAATAAGAAATGAGAAAGATCCTCCCCATCAGGGATTGCAATGACAATGAAAGCCTGACTTGTTCTAACCCCTAGTCACTCTAATTAAAGCTAACACTATAGGTGTGGTTGGAGTTGCACTTTAATTGACACTGATGCAGTCACCCTACCATAACGCCAAACAACATAAAGGTGCAGGAGCTTCTCATAATGATGTAAAATTGCCTTGCATCTTCTAGAACCGCGCTATTTTCCACAGCAACATGTGTTCATTTGCATACCAGTATGGAATTGCTGGCTGAAACTTGTAGTTCCACAGCTTCTGAAGATTTATAAGTTGCTAGTCAGTGTTGGACTTTGGTGTACTAAAGTCACCATGTGGCAGATCCCAGCCAAGCTTCATTGCATAGGCAAAGCAGCAGAACAAATAATATGATATTAAACTTCCTGTGAAGCAAATGGACTGGGTGGGGCTGTCTCAATTGACTTCCATGTGGTATTTGTGTTATTTGCCTATGGGTTACCGTAAGTGTCACCCTTTTGTAGTAATTGGACTCCTTGTTTAGCTGTGAAAGATTTTCTTGGGATTGCTTCCTTGCACCTGTATACTATCCACAGTAAGCTAGTTCCCAATGCTTTATGTTATGATTTGGTTAGTGTTTAGAATTTTCGAAAATGGCTTAATTTGCCCAGTTTTACTTGTGATACTTTTTTTGTTTTTTATTTTCCCTTTAATGCCATTTCTCTGCTCTCTGTCACTGGCAACACCTTAGAAATTGAGTGCTTTTTAGTACTCTTGTAGTGTAAAGACTACTAGATCATGAATCTTGTACACTTCAGCTGTTCCGTATGACACAAAGTAACATTTGAGTATCTCCTGAGTTTTTTTTATAGGGCAGACAGTACATAGCTGTTAAAGTGCAGAACAGGTGCAGCCTATGAGCAATGTACCACTCCTGAATTCTTTTCGCTTTATTTTTATGCGTGTTTTTATCATTACTGTGCAAGAGTAGTTTTGACATTTCTCTCTTTTTCTTTATATGTGCACAGTCTGTCACAATCTTGCTCAGCAGCCAAACCTAGATTCCAGGTGCACGTCCTAGTCATTGAGTGTTGTGTACAGACAGAAATGTCCCTCCTCCTGTTCCTCACCCTCCTATGCCTGCTCTGGCAGTAGTTTCTGGGTGGGTCAATGTCATTAGCTGTAGTTATTTTTAAAGTCCTAAGAGGTGAGGTTTATCGTGCAAAGACAGAAAGAGGGCGTTTGTTTGTAGATCTGACATCAAAGTGTACTTTTCTGCCTACTGACTGCAGCAGGTAATCTTTGCAGCGTCATTCGGCTACTCAGATTAGAGCCTTGCTATTGCTGTTTATGAATTATTACAGTTCATCCTTCACACACATATTTTCCTATCTCTTCTGTTCCTCGTGGACTTTGGAGTTTTGGACTTCGATAAGGAATTTTGATTTTCAAGCAGCACAGCTAAGCAATCCTTTTTTTCCACTTGCTTTCACAGGATAATATTAATGTTTTCTTGCGGGCGTGCGAAAAACTCGGACTGAAGGAAGCGCAGCTTTTTCACCCCGGAGATCTTCAGGACTTATCAAACAGAGTTACTGTCAAGTAAGTTACAGCCCATGAGATAAAATAATGCTGCTTTTGTCTTTTATGTAATTGTTTTCAAACGTGTACTTTGAATAATGATGGTGGACTGTCAGGTGTAAAGCAAATAGGCTTTGCTAATGCGGTCTCTAATTGGACAAGTGTTGTGCTGGTGTAAAGTAATACAGCAAGTCTGACCTGTATTGTATAGATTCAGGCTAATCTTGGAAGCACAATACATTTAATTTACACATGGTTCAGCTTATTCATGTTAACTCCATTTATTTAAAATGCAGATCTAGCCCATGATAAGTTTTTCATAGTGTGAGGAGCATATATATTCTCTAAAATGTGCTAAGGTGACTATTACTCATGCAATTCTAATCACTGTAGTTAGGGACGTAAGTAAATCTAAATGTGCACAGAGGAGATATTTAATCTCAATGGCCTGCAATCAGTACATAAGTATGCAGTATGTACTTAAGTATGCAGCACCACCGTTAAGTTGCTTTGCCAGAAGCACATCCCGCTTGGATGGCACAGGCGTTGCGTTTGATAAAAAATTAATAAACATTGGGCATTTTTACTATTACCTTTTATCTCTGTTACATTTATTTTGTGGTATCATTTTGTAAACTTGGTCTTGGGTTTGGCATACACAAGAGGCCTCGAAAGGAAGTAAAATGTGGCATGTTTTCAGTGGATTTACGTACATGAACGACTGAAGTCTGAGCTGTGTCTACCATGCATTTACATTGCACTCCCTGTGACTTGTATAGAGAAATCAAATGATGTATGGCAAACAATAAACATAAGTAATTACTGCTCCATATTTTACAATTCCAATTCTGTGGTCCAGAGCTTAAAAATGTTTCAGAAGAAAAAGCCCATATACATTAAGCCTACCATTGATCTGCAAATGCCCTCTGAACGCATTTGGGGTAAAAGATGTGGCTTGCATGATCAAAAACACCATTGCAGTTTTGTCCTTGTGCCTTGTATAAATATGTTGGTTACACCTTGATCATAGGACACAAATTGCACAACTTTCTGCAAGTAATTTCATGAACTGTTTTTCTGTTGTCACAATCCTTGCGTGTGTATTTTTGGAAAAGGTGCAGATTTATTGCTATTAAGCGTTGATGAAGATATTAATGCTTGAGCATCATTGTGACATATTGTGACTGCTGATGGAATGTTGTGTAAGTGTGTATATAAATGTAAATTCAAGCCTACTCCGAATTATTCGTGATAATGGTGACCATTTTGGAACGTTCCATTTGATGCAAAAGTTAATCCAGGTTTCAGTCATCTCCCGATTCATACTGTAATTTTATAAAATATCCTAGTGAGGCAATATGTGGTTATTAAAGTAGGTAGATTTCTCCGTGAGACTTACAGATGGAACCTTCTGGCAGCTACCAGGTTTATCTGTGGTTTACATTTCCTCTTTTCTCCATAATAAATGGGAAGATTGGTGCTTGCTCACACAGATTTTCCCGCAAGTGAAAACTACGGTCTGGGGAGCTTCTGACAGACAGTCATACACATTCTATAGAAGCCCAGTAATTGCCCATTGATGGCCACTCTCAAACTAAAGCGTGCACTATAGCATTCTAGTTGCTGTTAGTTACTGCGCTTTTGCATAGCACAATTTCTCTTATAACATTTCTTAGGCCTTCTTGCAAAAGGATGAAGTGTTTTCCAGGCTACTGAAGACATAGAATGACTTGTGTGGTTCTGCTCTAGAGTATAATTATGATTCCTAGGAGAGCTACATGTTTTGGCAGGTTAGATAAGAAGCATATTTTTAATATGTTGCACTTTCACAGTTGACATTGGTAGTAAAGAATTTCAGTGTTTTTCTGTATTTGGACTATTAGTTTGTGAAATTTACAGTTTAGATCTTGTGCCTTTTATACTGCCTCTGGTTGCACAGGACATATGTGGCTACCGATTTGGAATTTAGGGACCCTAAATGTATTGGGATGTAATATTTGTTTACATTTTTAAAGTGTAGCTGTATATTTGGGTAAGAAATCAGAATATGCCTCCACCTTCCTCACAATGTCAATTGCCTTAGACCCAAGGTGTAGATGCTCCCCCATTTTACTGTTCTGGCCTTTTATAGTACTGGACATTGTTTTATTTAAAATATTAAACTGGACATGCCTGTGTTCTGCTGCACAAAAGCATTGTCCAGCCCATTGCAATGAAAGGAACAGGACAGATTCTGAAAAACCATTAAAAAAAAAGCTGTGTGTTTTTTTTTTTTTGATTTGTGTGGAGTAAGGATTAAAATGACACTAAACTCAGGAATTAAACCTTTTTATAATGCACTCAAGTAACTTAACTATTAATAAAAATGTACTACATCTGTAGAGCCTTAAATCTTGTCTGAATTGGTGCTGACACTGATCTTCCGGACGGTGGCTACTTTTGTTTTGTCTCTGTGTGCTATAAAAGTAGCCATCGCTCCAAGCTCACTCCTGTGATGGACTACAATCTCAATACACATTAGTAATGGTAAAGGTGAGATTTTATTCCATCACTGGCACAAATTTGGAGCTGTGGTTTCTTTACAACACCCATGGGGAACAGAAGTAGTCACCCTCCAGAAGGAAGGACAGTGTCACAAAAAAATTCTGAGATTATTTAAGAATCCACAGATGAGTGATGCACACGTAGGATACATTTTCGTTAATAGTTAAGGTACTTTACAAGCATTTTAAAGATGTAACTCCTGAGTTTAGTGTCACTTTAAAGCAAAAAAACATTTTGTGGACACCACCAGGTCAGGGAGTCGTTTAAAAGCGAACACGGCCAGTGGTTTAAAATATTGCTTTCAGTTTCCACGTTGGACATTTTTTTTTCTCTTCTGGTTGACATTTATACCTCTCCAACCCTCCCCTGCACTATGTATAGTAAATGTTGGTATTATTGCCTTTTTGAGTAAAACAAAAAGTAGATTTTGAAAATCAGATTTAGACATTATAGCATTACAGGAGGACCTGGAGAAAATCGGGGAGTGGGTAACTGTATGGCAGATGAAGTTCAATGTCGATAAATGTAAGGTAATGCACCTTGGAGTTAAAAATAGGCAAATGGACTATACACTTATGGGTGTGCCACTAGGGAAGTCGGGAACGGAGAAGGATTTGGGGGTCATTATAGACCGCAGATTGAAGAGTAGCTTGCAGTGCCAGGCTGCTGTAAACAAAGCAAGCTGAGTCCTGTCTTACATTAAGAAGGGAATGTATTGCAGGGACAAGTCTATAATTTTGCCACTTTATAGATCACTGGGTCGGCCACATCTGGAGTATGCGGTCCAGTTTTGGTCACCGATACTCAAAGGATGTCTTTGAGCTGGAAAAAGTCCAGAGCAGGGCAACCAAACTTACTAAGTGGTTCGTGGACCTGAACTATGAAACAAGGATGTTAAAATTAAATATGTTCTCTTTGGAGGTTAGGAGATGAAGGGGGGACATGATTTTCCTGTATAAACTATTCAAGGGCGACAGCAACATTATTGCCAAACTGCTTATGGTTAGCTCTGTAACAAAGACCAGAGTGCACAACCAAAAATTGGTGGAAAAAATTTCAACACACAGGGCGCAAGGGGTTCTTCACAGTCAGAGCGGTTAAGGTCTGGAACTCGCTGCCGCAGGAAGTGATCTCCGCTAAGAGTGTGGAATCATTCAAGAAACTCCTGGACGAGTTCCTCGGAGACCATAATACACAGGGGTACAGGTACGCCTAAGAGCAAAATCCCACATGGACTAATACACATGCACACACCTGCTCAAACATAAATGCATACACACAATAGGTTGGACTTGATGGACTTATGTCTTTATTCAACCTCAAATACTATGTAACTATGCAGGATTATAAAGTACTGCACATTCACTGCTGTCACTGTTGATGAAAATCATGATGTGTCCCGTGGCTCATTCCCCTCCTATCATTCTTGATGAGATCTGGTCTTTGTACAGTCATATGTACTATATATTTGGCTCTGCTAAATTTTCACACTGACCACTTTACACCATTCTGTTCTTGGCTTACAGTTTCAGATATGTTTAAGTATTTTAAGTAACATTGAGGCTTTCACTAGCTCATGTGCATGTGGGCTCTCTGAATGGTTAAACCTCTGATGTTACTTACTTACTTAATTGCCACAACAGAAATTAAGGGCTGTCCTCACTTGACCTACTCCTGAAAAATGCTAGTCGTTTGGCTTTAATGCGGACACACTGGGTTTAATACTTTCTAAGTTAGTGACCCAGAACAAGTATGGTAATCAGGAAAGTTACAAGTCCTCATCTGCATACTTGCTCTAAATTCTTTACTCTTAATTATTGAGGCAAGCAGGGTCAGCACAGCAGCCAAGCAAATAACAATTTCAGAAGGAGAGGTATGCAATAGCAGCCTCCATGTTTATCTCATGATGGATTTCTATTCATTGTTACAAGAGGTGCGTCGAAATGGAAATTTTAAAAACGAAACCGAAATTAAAAAAAATTGTCAGGCCAAAACCGATACTGAAAATGTTTTATTTTAATTTTTTCAAATTTTTCAATTTTTTTTTTTAATAAACGGACCCTTGATATTTCCCTTTTAAAATGGAAAAAGAGATTGAGGACACAGTCTCTTTTTCTGTATCCCCTGTTATCAATGAACAGGAATAGTCTGAGTGTTTCTGTTCATTGATAACATGAGGACATGGTATGTTTACTATAACTATGAATGAACAGGAGGGGATGTAGATCACTTCCCATTCATAAATGAGGATATAGTTAAGATACCATGTCCACAACTAACCACTTGCCGTCCGCCCGTTGTAAAAAGACGGACGGCACTGCAGCATTGGCGGGTTGCCGTCTATGAAAATGTTTTATTTTAATTTTTTCAAATTTTTCAATTTTTTTTTTTTAATAAACGGACCCTTGATATTTCCCTTTTAAAATGGAAAAAGAGATTGAGGACACAGTCTCTTTTTCTGTATCCCCTGTTATCAATGAACAGGAATAGTCTGAGTGTTTCTGTTCATTGATAACATGAGGACATGGTATGTTTACTATAACTATGAATGAACAGGAGGGGATGTAGAAACACTCAGCGATCACTGAGTTTGTACCCGCTCTCCTCTCGGACACGCTGTTACAGGACGCTGAGCGAGCGGTGTAGGGAGGAGAGATCAGCCTCCTGTGACAGCGCGGCCTGTCTCCGCCCACACACCGCTCTGCTGGACTGTGATAAGAGGCGGAGCGCTGTTGGATGGGGGGGGGGCGGGGGAACGCCGGCCGCTCACAGCGCTCTCCTCCCGCTGCGCTCGGCCGGCTGTCACTTCCTCTCCTCCCCGCTGGGACACAGAGCAGCGCCCAGCGGGGAGGAGAGAAAGCAGGGATGCGCCGATGTATCGGCAGGAAAATTGCACTTTTTGTCATTTAGCCAAAAGTGCCATGTTTCGGTGGCCGATATATCGGTGCATCCCTAATTGTTACATTACGTATATGTAAACATAATTACTAAAACAATCTTTAACATGTTAAAGTAATTTTCAGGTTTCATTAAAATATTTAGTGATCCTGCCATGCTGATCCTTGTTCGGACAACAGACGTAGGGTGACACCCTTCTCCTGTCTCCCAGTTGTGCGCCTGCAGTGTCACCCTGACATATGTGCTTCTGATAGAGACTAGAAATTACCATTTCAACATGCATTATAAAGACCTGGGTCATAGTTTTCACCATATGGAAACATGTCCTGAGAAATGCCATGCTGCTGTTACTGCAGTGCATTCACATAGACAGCAAATGCATGCACGTAGAAATAGTGCAAAGGGGCTGCAGGAGACCATCAGCATTAGAATGCAACAAAAGATCGTTATTTTATGAAACGTAAGCAATGACAATAGCACAGTGATTATAATGGAATGGTAGTCCTAAGAACATTCATGAAAATGTAGCATGGTTGCTGCTTTTTAATTCAATGCATGTAAAGCCACACAACAGTCAGGACCTCGATGTAAAAAGGTTTATGCTGTTTCCATGTTATGAGTTAAAGGCATGCAACCAAGCCTTGTACTGGTGATCATTGTAACAAACTCTTCATTGTAACGAAACCATGAACATCTAGTATACTACTCTGAGGTGGACGACTGCAGCTTTGTGGTCATCTGGTGGCTTTCATCTAACTTTCAGCAAAAAGGTTCCAGCAAGCAATTGATAAAACCTGGTTTGGAATTTGACACCATTTCAGTGCCACTTTCTTTCAATTTCCACTTCAATTTTCATTGTTGGTTATTTTGAAACCAAGGGAGGCTTGTGGTTGAAATCTGAGAACAGAATTTGCAGGTGTATGGCAACAGAACAGTTAATGTGAACAATACATTTCAAATTGTTCAATAGAACACTTTTATTTTATTGGCTTTTATGGCGAAATCTGTAAACTTTTTACAAACTTATAACTAAACATTTATTTGACATAAAGGTGCTATTCTGGGAAGAGATGCATGTTTTCCATCTGCCAATCACAGAGAAGATTTACGAATACTTTGAGCCTAAAAGGACAGCTATCCCTACAGGCTTTGGGGCTGCTATCCTGCTTCAGAAAACATGAAACTCTGTGCTGTGTTGGTTCGAATCAATGACTTGCTATATAGTGAACTCCAAGGTTAGAATGACAGCATGTGAGCCTACAAATTTAAAATGCAGAAGTCAGTAAAGCGAAATGGACTGTCAGCTGCTGACCTTGTATGTCTTGTCTACTAACAACAAGATCTCCCTTCCTTTTTTCCAGCTTTTACTGTCCATTTGGGACTTTTGAATGTTCCTGCACATCTTTACATGTGCCAGCAACTTCTGCGTTCTTGCATGCTTCGTACTATAAGTTAAATTCAAGCAGGTAGAACTGGAAGCCCTTAAAATAGGTACAGCAGGTGTGCAGACCAGGACTTCAAGCACAGTTATATTATCAATAGTGTACCCAAAATGTATAATAAACTCTTGGGTGTTTTAACTTGTATGCACTTAAAACTGAAATATGTGTGTAGACTTAAAGGAGAACTATGGGGTCAATGTTTTTCCCCATAGTTCACCTTAGGGTAACGGGAGGACACAAACTAGCGTCCTCCCGTTATCCTAAGCTCAGTATACCGCGAGCTACAGCTTGCGGTATACTGAGACGCCGGAGCGGATCCCGACTTAGACGGGATCCGCCCAGCTGCGTGAGTGACAGCTGGCTCTGCCTATCTAGAGGCAGGGCCAGCTGTACCCGCCCCCTCCCCCGTCCGTTCAGCCTGTCAGCGCTGGGAGAGTGGAATCCAGCCCCTCCCCCTGTCACGGCAGAGAGCCGTGACAGTATCGAGAGGTGAGCGAACCTGGTATGTGTTCGCTCACCTCCCGATCTACTGAGCCGATCTGTGACGGTCTCATTGTCACAGGTCGGCTAGAACTATGAGGTGAGTGAAAAGCACTCACCTCATAGTTCTCCTTTAAGCTGGCCATGCACTATGTGAATTTCAGCTGGTTATTGAAGAACCGTCTGAAATTCATGTCCCTTGATCAGAACATTGAAGGAGCTGTTTGGAAAACCTTTGGATGAACGGTGCTTACTGCGAGCACTATTTGGGCACTCTGACAGGGGCCACTGTCACAGTACTATGGAAACAGCGGGGCCCACAGGTTGAATGTAAAACAAATACAACAATGTATACCCTACCTAACCCTCAATAATTTACTATGCCTTGTTCTGCACTGTTTTTGTGTGGAGGCAGCCATCTTAGAGGACTAGGGGGCCTTGCTTCCTAATAACAAAGGTGAGCCGGTGAGGTCTGTTGATCTGATAACTAAGGCAGCAGTAGAGGTGGAAAAAGCACAGATTCACAGAATGAATGAAGCAGAAGCAGGGAGATGTATGTAGTACATATTCCACTTCAGCAAGCAGCTCAATAGTGACATTACCAAATCTCAGTCCAATTCTCATGAGATTATCAGCCAGAGGCAACCGGTCCTCCCACACTGCAGAAATACCATTATGAGGCTGTGGACACAGAAGTCACTAGGTAAGCCTGCATACCAGGAAGTGCACTTCTGTTTTTCAGGAAGAATAAATTAGGGAGGAAACCGGCGTACCCGGAGGAAACTCACACAAGCACTGAGAGAACATGCAAACTCCTTGCAGACAGTTTACTGGAATACCCGGAGGATACCAATGCAAGCACAGGGAGAACATTCAAACTCCATGCAGATAGTGCCCAGCCTGGAATTTGAACTGAGGATCACAGTGTTGCAAGGCAGAAATGCTAAACGATAAGCCACTGTGCTAATGTTTTTAAATATGTTTATTTTTTAACTGTAGTTCAGTCTGACAGAGAGCTATATAGTTTAATAGTTTGTGTACATTGAAATAGTATCATTAAGACTCTGGACCTAGGACTAAAATCATAACTGTACCGTGTCAGACTGGCACTTTTTTTTTTTTCTCAGGCTTTGGTCAACCACTAACAGGAATAGTGCCGGTTATAAATAGATGAGACCTAAGATATTTTCAGAAATGACACAGAGATTTTTCTACTGACAGACAAACCAGATGTCTGTGTCTATCACTGAAGTGATTGCTCTGTGTTGTGCATGCACTTAAGTTAATTTTGTTTCTTTAAATGACAGAATTGTAGTACGTTTACAGCCCGTCTGTCACTTTGGCCACGTAACTCTCTAGGTAAATGTTACACAATGGTTAAACACATTCATATGTTACGACTATGTGGAACAATTTAGTGAATCATTTTATCTTCGCTTGTTCCTATGTTCTAATGTCTTGTCTTCTAGTTTCCAGTCCTAGCGGTTTTGCCTTTAAGGGCTTGTTTCCACCAGTCTGTGCTCTTCGCACTGTCCCGTGCCTGGAGAGCAAGGGATCGCATACACAAGGTCTCCTTGCGTTTTGGGGTTGGAGGGGGCGTGGCAGTGCCATTAATACACTTCAATACACTACTGATCCTGCCTCAAGTTTGTCCCTATCAGTTATGTTTAGGATTGTCTCATGTTCTGGAAATTTGTTTTTGATCGGTTTGTGTACCCATTGTTAAGACTTCCCCTCTATCCCAGAGATCTAATAGGAAGTGAGTGGAAATGTCTCCTCACCTCAAGCTCCGGTGGCAACTCTAAAAATTTTAATTTGCATTCACATTCAACCAGAAGATCATAATTATATACAAATGTCAACGTTCTCATTGAAAGTTGTACTTGACCTGCCCTCTCCTAATCCTTGACCCTCCCTACTGATCCTTTACTGTTAAAGAAGAACTCTGGGCAAATAAAATACCTGCCCTTGCAGTGGGGCCACCCACCATGCTGCAAAGGCTAAGTGCTTATTTTGTCTAGGGGGTTCAAATAAAGTTGCTTTACTTACCTGATCCGGGCTCCCAGCGTGGTTAGCGCTCCTCTCTCCCCCTTTTTCTCCAGCTACGGAATGTCCCTCTCCAGCGATGGAATATCTCCCATCCTTGTGTAATGCAAGTCAGTTGACCTGCATAAAACATGATTACATCAGTGGCCCTTTAGACTACCGGAGCCCAGCGGAGAAGAGGCTGTGGGGACTAGTCTAGCAGCCCGGAGGAAGATGGGATCAGGTAAGTAATAATGCTTTATTCCAGCCCCAGTGCAAGGATGAGTTGTGTGTTTTGTTTAAAACTTGCCCAGTTCTTCTTTACTGAGCTTGATAGGTGGCCTTGTGAGTCAGGGACAGATTAAACTTTTCAGGTATTGCAGTTAACAGGATCTCTGGGTCTTCTAACCCTTTTGACATAGAATAATCTGTAGTTTTGCATTTCTGCACTGTATACTACGGAGTATAAACCAATACTTGCATTACGTTTTGGCATCTTGTCTCCAGATACACTTTTCTTCAGCAAATTCTTTTTGTATGAATCTCACTCTCCATCTTTTATGGTCTTAACTAGATTGTCCTGAATAAAGTATGATTAATGTGATATTTGAAAGCCCTCTTTTTTTTTTTTAATCTTCTGCACATCATCATCGTTGTTGTTTGCACAGCTTGTCCTGAGAAATGGCAGTGAAAGCACAGGACAGTATATCATTCCAATACTTTGTTAGCTGTAAGCATATATCTTCGCTGGCTGTTTGGCCCCAGTTGTAATGAGACACCAGCAGCATTACTGTGGGAATATGAGGTAAATGTTTTTGAACAGCGAGATCTGTTTGTGATGAAATTTTGAACCTTGGATTATAGCAGGGATCAAATAATCTTACAGACTTGCTGCTAAAGTCCTCACCTGTTCACAGCTAATCGCGCAGGAACTGATTTGTAGAATGCTGCAGTATTTTGATAAATAACTTCTGTTTGAAATGTGTTAATTGTTACACCGTAAGGAAGGAAGCTGGGAAAAGAAACAGCAGCATGATTTTGCTGGGAGGCTTGAACATTGGGTAGTGGCTTTATACTAGAAACATAAACATGGATGGTCAAATCACAGGAAAAACAGTTATTCTATTTTTGTGAGTTGAGATGATCACTTCTAAGTTAAAGAGGCAGTAAACTCCTTTTTGTGTTTTTCTGTTTTTGCCCTAATGTTCAGTCTGCTGCCACCAGGGACGGTAACCAGAGTTTTTTCAGTCTAAGCCTATAAGTGGGCTGTGGTGCCAGAGGCCGGTAGGAGGGGCTCCCATTCATTCACTGCAAATGGCTGCACAGTGGTGACATAATCAGGAACTTGTCCAACCAGCTTCCAGTTGTCCATGGTTGACCTTGTGCTGTTAGGTCTGGTGAGCTGAGGGCACAGATTGAGCATGTTCCGCAACACAGTCGCTGGGCATTAAGGCCCACCTGTCATGCTGTCACATATAAGCATTATGCTGTTGTGAAGGTGTTTAAATCATTGTCAATTGACAGCCACTTTAGCAGTTCTCCTCTACATTGTGGGAAGGTAGTTCTAGCAATGCCTGCTTCACACTGTCCATTTGGACACTACTGTATCAGTGAGTTCTATAGTACTTCAGTGCTGATTTCATGATGTGAGGGATTACAATAAGACTGGTTGGCTGCACAAAAGGGGAAATTTGTACAAACTGGAACAAACAGAATTTGGAACAGTTGCCTATGGCAACCAATCGGCTTTAGAGCTGCAGCTAACGATTAGTTAGCCAATTTATTAAGTTCGATTAATCAGTTAATTGGATAAAAAATAAAATACATTTTTAAAAATGGCTCCAGTGATGGACTAGTTTGTATTGAGATTGTAGTCCATCACAGGAGCAAGCTTGGAGCGGTGGAAGTAAAAAAAGAAAAAAAGTGTGGTGTGCAATATATAGTGAAATGGAAAGTGTAAAATTATACAGCAATGAATGCAGAATGGCACCGGCTATAGAGGACTTCAAAACCCAGCAATAGTACAGTATACAGCACAATGCAGAATACAACCAGCTATAGAGGAATACAAAAAATCCCAGCAATAGTACATTAAAGCTGGCAGCATTCTGCATTGCGCTGTATAATGTACTATTGCTGGGTTTTGTAGTCCTCTATAGCTGGTGGCATTTGACATTGCACCACTGTATAATGTAATATTGCTGGGATTTGTTGTACTCTATAGCTGGTGGTATTCTGCATTGTGCTCTATAATGTATTCTTGCTGGGATTTGTAGTCCTCTATACAGCGCAATGCAGAATACCAC
Source organism: Nanorana parkeri (assembly GCF_000935625.1). Classification (NCBI taxonomy): domain Eukaryota; kingdom Metazoa; phylum Chordata; class Amphibia; order Anura; family Dicroglossidae; genus Nanorana; species Nanorana parkeri. The sequence goes on from NW_017307101.1 coordinate 199,609, forward strand.
CAGCTATAGAGGAATACAACAAATCCCAGCAATACATTATACATACAGTGTATAATGTATTGCTGGGATTTGTATTCCTATCTATAATATACAGCACAATGTACCATCAGCTATAGATGAATACATTTATAGAGCACCATGTGTGGGAAAGTGCAGGCTTACCTGAGCAGTCTTCCAGCAACTTGTTTCTTAGATCGGGTCTGTCTATCGGCGGCTGTCATACCCCCACACCTGCTCCTCCCTCCTTACTACTTCTCCCTGCTTCCCTGTGCCGATCGTGGATGTGGGCGGTGGAGGAGGTATGGAGCGTGGATACGTGCGGATCTGGCAGCGGCGAGCGTGAAGTGGGGAGGAGGTGCGGCACGCAGCGTGTGGAGCAGTGAACAGGGCCAACTAAAAGCCGAACAATCGATTGAAACCGTTGACAACTTTTTCAGTCGATTAGTTGTTGCCACCCTAATTGGCTTCTCTGTTTAATTTTCAAAGGTTAACTGAACAAACTGAACACATAAGCTGATTGGTTGCCATGGGCATCTGCTCCACATTCCGTCTGCTCCAAGATTTATGAATTCCCCCAAAGAGCTTTTGGGTTTTTTTTTTTGTTAAACAGGTGTTAAAAACAATGAGGGAAATTAATCAAAACTGGAGCAGACAAAATATGGAGCAGCTGTGCACAGCAACCAATCAGCATCTCTCCTTTTCAAATCTTGACTAAACAAACTGAAGTGGGAAGCTGATTGTCGTGGGCAACTACTCCCAGATTTTGTGTGCTCCAGTTTTTATTCCCCTCAATATGTTGAATCATCTGTATGCATTTTGCCTGTGCTAGACATTGCAGTAAAATCTATAGCAGTGTGGGAAAGTGCAGGCTTACCTGAGCAGTCTTCCAGCAACTTGTTTCTTAGATCGGGTCTGTCTATCGGCGGCTGTCATACCCCCACACCTGCTCCTCCCTCCTTACTACTTCTCCCTGCTTCCCTGTGCCGATCGTGGATGTGGGCGGTGGAGGAGGTATGGAGCGTGGATACGTGCGGATCTGGCAGCGGCGAGCGTGAAGTGGGGAGGAGGTGCGGCACGCAGCGTGTGGAGCAGTGAACAGGGCCAACTAAAAGCCGAACAATCGATTGAAACCGTTGACAACTTTTTCAGTCGATTAGTTGTTGCCACCCTAATTGGCTTCTCTGTTTAATTTTCAAAGGTTAACTGAACAAACTGAACACATAAGCTGATTGGTTGCCATGGGCATCTGCTCCACATTCCGTCTGCTCCAAGATTTATGAATTCCCCCAAAGAGCTTTTGGGTTTTTTTTTTTGTTAAACAGGTGTTAAAAACAATGAGGGAAATTAATCAAAACTGGAGCAGACAAAATATGGAGCAGCTGTGCACAGCAACCAATCAGCATCTCTCCTTTTCAAATCTTGACTAAACAAACTGAAGTGGGAAGCTGATTGTCGTGGGCAACTACTCCCAGATTTTGTGTGCTCCAGTTTTTATTCCCCTCAATATGTTGAATCATCTGTATGCATTTTGCCTGTGCTAGACATTGCAGTAAAATCTATAGCACATAAGTTATGAACTGTATGGCAATGTAGTCCCAAACGTGAACAGGAAGACAGTCCATGAGACCGATGACTTTAAGGTTGCAGGTTAAAGTGACACTAAACAGTTAAACCTTAAACTACCTTAACTATTAATATAAATGTAGCTTATTTGTGTATCATCCAGTGGTAGATCCTCAAACCATCTCTGAATTGGTTTTGACACTGTCCTTCCTTCTAGAGGGTGGCTACTTTTGTTCCTCATGGTCCCTGTGTGTGTTGTAAAGTAGCCACGATCCAAGCTTGCTCCCGTTATGGACTACAATCTTAATACAAATTTTTAAACTAAACGTGAGATTGTAGTCCATCACAGAAATTATCTGTGAGCAGTCGCTAGTTTACAACACACACAGGGACCATGGGGAACAAAAGTAGCCACCCTCCACAAGGAAGGACAGTATCGGCACAAATGTAGAGATGATTAGATCTACAGCTGAGTGATACACAAATAAGCTACATTTTTGTTAATAGTTAAGGTACTTGAATGCATTTGTAAAAATTGTACTCCTGATTTTAGTGTCACTTTAATTGATTAATTCCCCCTTCCACTGTTGCATTACCAAATATATTCCCATATATATATGCTTTAAATGAAAGCCACAAATGTTGCAAATCCATTGCTAAATTAGATCTAGGCTGCTTAGTACTAAATGGGGACCTTAGTTAAGTTAGCACCTTGCTGTAAAATGCCCCTATGTATGTTTTAGTTGCCAGTTCCACACAATTTGGCCAGCAGAAATGTTGTGATTCTGGGAGCTGCAGTAAAAGAACTACAACTGTGACTACGCCCCAAAAAACACATTCCATCTTATCTCAGCAGGGATACATAATAAATTATAAGCAATCTTGCTTATCCATGACAATCTGACCAGCACATGGCCAGTTTAACGAGACTGATATGTGAGAGGGCCTGGAGGATGGAAATGTTTGGTAGAATTGGCTATTTTAGTTTTCCTTCTCTATTTATGCACAACATTCACTTTGAGATAATGGATAAAACCAAACTCTGAGCAATTGGCTAAATAAGCAGTTAAAATAAATCTATGTTCACCGTTTTTTGTAAATTTTGTCATTTGTAAACAGTGTTGTGTGCAAGGCCTCATTTCAGACGGCCATACACATCCGTAAACGGGCCGATCCCGAGAGAAACAGGTGCTGCATGTGATGGCGAGAGCACCAACCTGTTCTTCCCTATGGGGGGGGGGGGCGCGGCTGTACGCTGTCATCCACACACCCAAACTGCACATCCTTGCTGGTTCGGGTGTCCGCACATAGACACAGACTGTGTCCATCCAAGTTCCGGACACCCGGACCCGTTCGAGTGTGCGGATGACGGCATACAGCCGCGTCCTCCCATAGGGAAGAACAGCCTGCAGTGCGTAATCACACGCAGCACCTTTCCCTCCCAGGGTAGGCCCGTTGACGGTCCCACTTCTTTCCAGCCCCCACATTTGCTTTAGAGGGGTATGGTGCAATTAAGAGTTGTGCAACACAGTAACCCTATCTTTACTGGCTGAGTGCATTTCACACACCTTTTCCACATTTATTATGTTTTTAATATAGACTGCCCCTATATGCTTTAATACAAAGTTGTCACTTAAATTGTAACTAAACTCCAGAACAAAAATGTAATATGTTAAGGCAGTTTTTAGACGTGAAGGCTGCATGTCCTCCAGCTGCTGAGGTAGGGACAGGATGCAGGGAGTGCCGTGACAGCTGGCCGGCTTGGAGCTTTATGTGAGTGTATAAAAAAAATCCTGGCGTTCTGCTTTAACGAATCTAAGGAAGAATTGTTTTATTACCCTGGGACAGTTATCAGCTGAAAAGATTTCTGGCAGCATGAACAGGTATTTTTTGCACTTGCTGAATAAACCAATCACTTTCAATAGTTTAACAAACCAAAAGGAAGAAAGAAAATAATAGAAGAGCGATTTATGGTATAAAGAGTGTGACTGACTGTTACTGGATACATACAATACTTAAACAAATTCCCAACTTAAAAAAAAATACAGATTACAAGATTGTGAAAATGTGAAACTACCCTTTTTCTAAATGCCAATTTCACCACATCTATTTCATAATGTCACAACGCCTATGGCCATTGTGCTATATTCATGAAGGAGCAATGCCTTTTCCTGTATTGTATCCTATACCTGCTACTCTGCCCAATACATGTTGACTTTAAAGCAGCAGTTTTCTTGTGAATCCTGCCATGCTGTTCGACTTTTGTCCCACAGAATATTCTGCAGGTGGTATGTTGCATTATGATTGTCTGCCTCATTCCAATGTGTGAAAGGGCTGGGCAGGAATTTACACGAAACCATGAGGGCCAGTAAACCTTTGCAATATATTTGTTTTTTTTTTTATCCACTAAGGGTTACACCAACATTATATTCATCCACACTAAGGAGTGTCCTCCTATTTCCTGTCCTGGTAATGGTTGTAATTGGGACAGAAAGTGAGAATCTCCATACTGTAAATTTGTTTTTGTTTTTTTTCTAAAAATATCTAAGGCTCTAACCCTCCCTTTCTCTAAACAATTCTATTCTAATGCCACTAAGTGTATTCAGTGCTTGTATCAATGCCATAGGCAAGCAACACGCGCTCTCAGGGTACTTTAGTCAGCGCCCATAGTACAGCTCTTGGCTGGGGTATCTGCACTGGCTGATGTGCATGTTCTGCGCTACAATTCCAACATTGCACATAGGAATGTGCATGAGCCCGTGCAGAGATCTGGACAGGAGCTGTACTATGGGTGCTGACTGAAGTACCCTGATGCACGCATTCTTCATGCATATTTGTCTGCCCACATAAAGCCAACTAAAATACTTGTAAGAATGAATTATACAGCTGCAACATGTTGGTGAAACCTAGGTATATGTTGGGTCTGCTGAGACAAAATGTAAAATGTATTTACACTTTTGCAGTCAAATTTGAGAAAACCCCTCTCTTTTTGTGTTGCCTTTCGGCCGAAAGGGTGCCAACAGCAGCAGCCACTGTGGGAATTTTCGTTTTGTGTATGACCACCTTTTAGGACTAAAATTTGAGGATTGTGTTTATTGCTTTAACATTTCATTGCAGAAGCCAGGGTTGTTGTTCTTTAACCCCCCTCACAGCCTCTCGTAACATTACAAAGAAGTGGCAAATAGAAATGTTAACCCTTAAAAAGCTAAGCAACCCTCACCCAAGTAAAAGCAATTTTAACTGCAAGAAGCATTTTTAAATATTTTTTTAGCTTATGCTGTGTGAATGGGAACATGTAACAAATGTAAACTAGGTGTTACGCCAGTTTGGCTCTGAAAGTGGAAATCCACTTTAAATGTTTTTTTGTATATTAATGGAATTTTTTGGTCTGCCAACAGTTCAAATTAGTTCAACCTACACATTTTCACAGCCATACCACCTATTAAAACAGTTATCGGTTTTAGTATCTATACATTTTTGAAGCAACTTAATGGATGATTGCTGGATTTGAATATGTCATGGTACTGGTGCACTGACCCCAGCAAAGGTGCGGCTGCGATATGCTTTGTTCAAAACATTGATCTTTTTTAGGACACTTGAAGAGAGCTTCCATTTTTACTTGGCTTGTTAAACATTTAGTTTTATGTAGCAGTACAGTCATTGCTGCTTAGCATAGTTTTCTTTTCCAAGTTGTACATTAAATATGTTAGTTTTAACAGATAACATGTAGTGCATCATAATATAGCTTGTATTACATGCAGGTATACATGCATTAAGTGTGGCGCGGTTATCGTCCATGTACTTTTAGAATGAGACGATCCTTAAATTGTTTTGTCACACCCTAGACTACACCTGCGATAATGTGAATCATAAGCAAATTACAGGCTTACTGTTAACTGGCAGCATAGCGATATTTTAATCACAATTGATATAAATAATATATGGGAAGGCTTTGAGTGCATTAGCCATAGAACCAACTAAATCCTATTTAAAGTGAACTTGTCATAATAGTGTCAGGAGAGATAGCTGCCCTTCCCTGTATGCCTGATTTATTTTTAGAGAGTTTTATAGAAAACATGAATATACCGCAAAAAAGAACGTTTAGAGTATATCTGTAGAAATATTTTTGTATTCAACCTCTTGTTTTTTTGTGAACATTGTTTCATCTATACTTTAAAGGATAGTTTCAAGGAGTGCAGTCCCAGAATGAAAGCTGAAGTGCACAGAGGTCAGTGCAAATGGAAGTGGTGTTCTATCAGTAAAGGTTTTTTTTTTACACTAATTTGTAGTCAGGGAAGTTCCCATTTAATTCTCCCTTGAAGGGTACTGGTTGACTGCTCAGTATACAGTATTGACACTCTTGTTGGCTATATGGTGACAATGGCCTGGTCTTGGTGACTGCAACCTGCTCCTTGCCCTGGTGTCTCTCCGTTAGCAGTCCACTGTACCAGTACTGGTATATGGCAGGAACAGTGTGACCAGACTGTCCTATCACATGTAATCTCAACTCCTAATGGCTGCTGGCATACTGCACAAAGATACTTTTTGGTTATTTTGTCTATTGCATGCTACAGTGGCTTGCAAATGTATTCACCCCCATTGGTATTTTTACTATTTTGTTGTATTGCCACCTGGAATGAAAATTGTTTTTTACTTGGATTACACGTAATGGACATACATTAAATTAGTCCGAAATGGTGACGTGAAATCAAGAAAATTTGTTTAAAAATTAAAAAAAAAAAAATCTGACAAACAATTTGTTTCAGAAGTTACATAATTAGTTAAAGACCACCAATCTAAGCATCACATTATATCAGTGTGTGTGTGTGTATATATAT
>NW_017307101.1:206794-233283 GCF_000935625.1 Nanorana parkeri
ACACACACACACATGTTCTGAAAGGTCCCAGAGTCTCCCAACACCACTGTGCAAGGGGCACCATCAAGCAAGCAGCACCATGGCGACCAAACAGGTCAGGGATAAAGTTGAGGAGAAGTACTGATAAGTGTTGGGTTCTAAAAAACAAATATATAAAACTCTGAACATCCCACGGAGCACCATTAAATTCATCAAAAAATGGAAAGAATATGGCACTATAACAAACCTGGCAAGAGAGGGCTGCTCACCAAAACTCACGGACCAGGCAAGGAGGGCATTTATCAGAGAGGCAATGAAGAGACCAAAGATAACCCTGAGGGAGCTGCAAAGCTCCACACCAGAGATTGAAATATCTGTTCATAGGACCACTTTAAGCCATAGACTCGCAGAGCTGTCCTTCATGGAACAGAAAAAAACATTGCTTAAAGAAAAAAAAAAATAAGTAGACGCATTTGCTGTTCACCAAAAGGCATGTGGGACACTCACACATATGAAAGAAAGTACTCCTGTCAGATGAACCGAAAATCCAGCTTTTTGGCCTTCATGGAAAACCTGTCTGGCGCAAACCCAAGACTTCTCATCACCTAAGAGCACCATTCCCACAGTGAAGCATGGTGATCGCAGCATTATCCTGTGGGGATGTTTTTTTATTGGCCAACTATACTGCTAGAGCAACACTCGAGTGGTTGAATCTGTGACATGAAAAATTGCTGTACACAGTGAAACCCATCCAACTTGAAGGAGCTGGAGCAGTTTTGCCTTGAAGAATGGGCAAAAATCCAAGTGGCTATATATGCCAAGTTGCGGTTTGAATAGTTAGGCATGCTTACGTTTAAAACATTTTTTGCCCCATTTCTTGTTTGTATCGCAATAAAAAAAAATATTGATAGGCATGTTGTGTATGTCAAATGATACAAACCCCCCAAAAATCAGTTTTAATTCCAGGTGGTAATGCAACGAAATAGGAAAAATGCCGGGGAAGGGGGGGGGGATACTTTTGAAAGTCACCTCCTCTGGTACTACCACTTACAGAAGTCCTCTCAAAAGTTCGTGGCCTCTTGTCTTCTGGGTTGAATGATGGCCAGAGTCATCCAGCCCATTATCCTGTGGGAGAGGGAGTCAGATGCACCCTTTAGGGCAGTGACATCACACAGTTTGGGCTCATAATACTCCTGGACTAAGTGGCAGCTACAGGGTATTGTGTGTGCTGCTCAGTTCAGGATGAAGAAAAGGAGTTTTTTTTTTTAATGCAAATTGGATGTGGTTGGATGGTACCAGAGTTCTGTTTTTCATAATGCTCATCTTTTGGGGTCCCTATACTGACATTTGGTAACAGGAAAACAAACTTCTCATTTTGCTTTCCCTCTGTGATGTACATAAAGGTGTATTTATGGGATGTGTTTTACTGTTTACAGAGCTCAGATATAAATTATTGGTTGTAGAGGTAAAAATTTAAAAGAAAGTAAGAGAAAAATCTCTCCAATAAGGGATATTGCCTTTTAGTTGTCACAGCAACAAATGCCCCCATTTGAAGATTGTCCCTCTACTCCTGTTGCAGTGGCAATTCCAAATGTTGGATTTCCCCTCACTTTCTATCCCAGTTACAATGATCACTGTGACAAATAGAATAAATCTTATGGGAACACAGACTGCAAAAAAAACCTGCCTTCTGTATGCATCCAAAACTAAAAACTAGTTTGAGCTTCAGATACACTTTAAATATTTGCCACTGATTTAATGCTACATTTGCAAGTACTTAGTAAGGGTTAGCTCAATATAATTGGCCAGGGAGAGGCTTTCTGTTTATGATGTAAACTGTTTTAAATCAAGTTTTATGTCCTATGTTATTGCAAAGTGCAAAATCATGTCATGGTTCAGTGAGAGTATTTTTTGGAAAGGGGTCAAAGTAAATACGAAGTTCTTTTCGCCTCACAAACTGTGTTCTTTCATCAGAAGGAAGCCTTGAGTTGGCATATTTTCATGGCCTGGCATTACTGTTTTGTGTTTCCTGTAGGCTGATAATTAGGATACAGTAAATTTCATTTTGGCCACAAGTATGCTTGGTTAAGCCTTCTAACTCTAATCTTCTGACGTATTTTTCTGGCATTAAAAGGTGTATGTTTTAGTACTGTAAAGGAAAGAATGTTTCATGGAAGCATTGCTCTATTTTTAAACTTTTTGTTCAATGTTCATAAAGGACTTGCCTAGTGTCTTTTTATTTTTTTCTAGCTGCTGAATGAAATTGTGTGGGTTTATTTTCCAGTGCATTTATTTTTCTGAAAATTAAAAGCTAAAGCAGTTTTAAATAAAGATCTGTTTTAAAAAATGGTACTTAATTGTAAATTATTGTTTTGGCAATGTAATCATATTGTGATGCTGTCCACTGGTTGTCACTTTTGTTTCTAAGTACAGCATGTACACTGTGGCATATATTTTAAAATGACTTCGTGTCACTGTGAGCTGATGAATATAAGCACATCATGAACCATACTCTTAAAGGATAACCTGCAAATATGTCTCTTTCTGCTTTGAATGAAAAGCATAAAAGCAAGTAAAGTCATAGAATGATACTCGCAATCCCAAGTATTTGCCATACAAGAAGGGATAGACCTATTACAGATGCCATATGTCTGAACAGTATTTGTCTGGTATTTGTGAGCCAACATATTAGCAAGCACTTTATTGAGTAGTTTGAATTATTCATATCAGTGTAAAGTTTCATTTGCACCTTTTACAAACACATAAGACCACCTTGGACAGGCACAGATTAGTTTACTGGTATGGTTTTGGGCTATGGGAGAGGACTGGAGCACCCTGGGAATTAACAAAAAAACTGAGATTGGTGTGGACTCGTCATCACTTTTGTCCTGGATTGATCATTTTTTGTACTGCCAGTGTAGTTTAATAATGCCATTTACATCCATTTTCATAAGATACATTTCAGTCCCTTGTGACATTGCTGCAATTATAAGGAAGTATTTTCTAATTAGGATCGTACTTCCTTATTTGGTATACTTTTGACAATGGGAATAGGTGTTCTGGTTCTTTTATACCCTGTAGCGTTAAAAGAAAGAGCTCCATTGGAGTCCTTTGGCAGACATCCTTTAAGGAGTCTTCCTGCCACTCTGCTTAACCAGTTGACATCCGCGGTGTTAAACCCCCTTCCCATCCAGGCCATTTTTCAGTATTCAGCGCTGTGGTACTTTGACTGACATTTATTCCGTCATGCAGCGCTGTACTGAAATGAATTTTATACCCTTTTTTGGGGACAGATAGAGCTTTCTTTTGGTGGTATTTATTCACCACTGGGGGTTTTATTTTTTTACTATATTAAGGAAAAATTACCGAAATTTTAAAAAAAAAAGTAGTTTCCCCTATATTAAATGATAAAACAATTTTTTCCCCCTTTTTTATGTGACTTATTTTATTTTACTTTTTTTATATGTGACTTATTATTTTTTATTTGTATTTATTTTTTTGCACTTATTGTTATTGCTATTATATAGGGGGATAACAATCCCCCTATATAATAGCAAAGGCACACTGACAGGTCCTCTTTATGGAGACATTAGGGGTCTCTAGGACCCCTAATGTCACCTGTGGACCCCAAAAGAAGCTGATGAAGCAGAGATCTGCTTCATCAGCTTCTTCTCTCTGGCTATAGCAGCCAGATGACTGACAGGTGAATGCGGAAGTGATGTAATACACATCACTTCTGCATTCACAGCCCGGACGGAGATCAGCAAGGAGCTGGTCTCCCGTCCTCTTCCTCCTGACGCCCTCCGAGCCGGTCCCGGGATTCAAGATGGGGCAGTGGATCCCGGGATTCAAGATGGGGCAGTGGATCCCGGGATTCAAGGTGAGGGGTCGGGGGAAACTAACGCGAACGAGCACATATAGACGATCGGCTGGCTATGTAGCTGCTGATCGCCTATATGTGAAACACCCGGTAACGGGTGTGTGCAATGGTCGGGTCTTTTCTGCCCGTGCGTGCCCGCTAGGAGGAAAAAAATGCTGTCTGGCGACGGCAACCCGCCAATGCAGCAGTGCCGTCCGTCTGTTTTTTTACAACGGGCGGACGGCAAAAGGTTAAAATGATCTTGTCACTAGCTGGCTAAAGAAGCAGCTTTGTACTCTAAAACATTTATTCATTATACATGGATTCCCCCACTTAGGGGATGTATCATCATCCCTAAATATTTGTAGAAAAAGAAAAACATTATGACTTTACAATAATTAATAAACAAATTATCAATATATTTAAAATTACCCACATTTCACAATTATGATGGGACTACAGTAGTATCTCTATGCATTTTCAGGAACCAAAGGTTCACTACGCCCGGGAGTGTGGAAGATTGAGAGATGGTAACTTCAAGAGTAACCCCAGCCATCTAATTAAAGTTAATATCACATGCGAGACTCCCAAGTGGAAGCTCCCAAAGGATATCATGGAAAGTCTGCTGCACCCCTAGTCAAATCTGGGAGCAACAAGGCCAGTCTTAATACAATAGTGTCTAGTGTAACTTGTCAGGGGTCCCATTGGTTCATCGCATAAACTTTACACCTTTTATTAAAACCAAAGTGTAAAAGCATTTAATATATACTTGCACAGTAAAGTGTATAAAAATCTGCACTAGGTACAGATAGTTTGAAGTGAAGACTTGTGCACAGTCAGTCCACCGCAATGCTCTTGGACATTGTGGTTGGCAGGACGAACCACAGCATCTAGACCAGTGGTTCTCAACCTTTCTAGGGCCGGGGACCCCTTGGTAACATTTGCCAAGTTGTGGTGACCCCCAATGGTAAAATTTAGGGATGACGTGGCTGCTGCAGCGACATCTGGCGGCGTGGCAGGGGAACTGACACTGCTGAGCTAGGAGAGGGCTGAGGAGGACACAGCGACCCACAGTTTGAGAACCACTGCTTAAAGGAGACAACAAATCCTCTATTTCAGCGGTTCTCAACCTTTCTAGTGCCGCGACCCTTTGTAAAAATTGCCCAAGTTGTGGCAACCCCTAACAGTAAAAGTATTTTCAACGCAGAATAACGCCAGCTACAGAGAAATACAGAGAATCGCAGCAATAATACATTATACTATCTGGTACTATTGCTGGGATTTGTAGTCCTCTGTAGCTGCTGGTATTCTCCATTGCGCCGTATAATGTATTGCTCGGATTTGTAGTCCTATATAGCTGCTGTTATTCTGCGTTGCGCCGTATAATCATTATACAGCACACTGCAGAATACCAGCAGCTTTAAAAGGCCTACAAATCCCAGCAATAATAAATTATACGGCGCAACGCAGAATAACGCTAGCTACAGAGGAATACAGGAACTCGCAGCAATAGTACATTATACCATAATGTACTATTGCTGGCATTTGTAGTCCTCTGTAGCTGGCGTTATTCTCCATTGTGCCGTATAATTTATTATTGCTGGGATTTGTTTTCCTCTAAAGCTGCTGGTATTCTGCAGTGTGCTGTATAATGATTATACGGCGCAACTCAGAATAACGCCAGTTACAGAGGAATACAACAAATATACAGTGTATAATGTATTGCTGGGATTTGTAGTCCTCTATAGCTGATGGTACAGCACAATGTACTAGAGTCTAGAGAGGACTACAAATCCCACTACCCCAGCAATACATTAAAGCAGCACCGTGGAGGGGGGGTTAGAGAGTGCAGGCCTACCTGAGCAGATATGTACGCTGTCAGAATAGAAAAATAAACCACCATAGGAGTGTTATCATAAGAACTGGACTGGATTTCAGGTCCCCCTCTGCTAATTGGCAGCAGCAGAGGGCGGGCTCAATAGCTAGTTTGCTATTGGCTATTGCAAAGTGCAATAGCCAATAGGAATCTAGCTGTGTGATCCTATGGGTTTATTATTGTTTTCTCTCACTGATTACGGCCTGCGGCCCGATGTCAGAAAAAAAAAAGCAGAGAAAGGTTTGCTATGCTCGATCGAGCATAGCGAACCTGCTCGGGGAGAAAGTTTTTTTTTTTTTTTTTTCTCTGATTTACGATGTCTGAGTTACGATGCTCCGATGTCAGAAAAAGAAAAAAAACGCGGAGCAGACCTTTCCCGGGGCCGCGAGGCGACCCCCGGCAGATAGTCATTCGACCCCCACGTTGAGAACCGCTGATCTAGACAAACGCACTATCGACACATCTAGAAGTGTCAGATGGCAACAATGCCCAAAAGAAATTCAGATGGTGAAGATTTGCAGAACTCCCCTGTAGCAGTAATTACATATTTTTTTCAGCTTATAAGTGTTGCTGAGCAAACATTGTTTGCATTGATTTTATCTTTTGTATATGGTAGTTTTTTTTTTTGTTTTTTTTTTAAGACCCATGTTCATTACTGTGTGGAACCCTAAACAGACTGGCCTTGGCTTTGTGACCTGCATCTTGTTGGCAATTGTTTCAGTGTCCAGTGCTGGAATGTGTCGCATGGAAACAAGCTGTGAAACAACCCATAACACATTCCATTCTCCCAGCAAGGGACTTTGCTTTAATACATGCTGTTCTAGACTGACATATTAACCACAAACAATACTAACCTCTCTCCAAGCATTTTCTTATTTGTGAATTAAACTGTTCCTCAACATGTTAATACGCAACACTATCTTGGCCATTTTATGTAGTCCCTGTTGTCATAATGAGTGTTCAGTGCAGATAATAGTGTTATGTATTTGACATCCCCATGTAAGAATGCAACTCTGCCACCCATGCCTGTCTATTACATAGTTAAAAATTGGTCCTACAAATTAATTGATCACCAGGTGAGCATATTAATTTTGGAGCCTTGTGGTGTTAGATGGCAAGATTTATTCAGCACCCTAGGACCAGGAGGTAAATACTGTTCAGGCTCCTAACCCCATGGTGCCCTTTGGCTTGGTTGACGAAATCAGGAGTGTTTTTTTAATGACTAAGGAGGGGGGCACTTGAAATCAATGGGAAATTTAATTGGAAACGCTGTTAGAGGGATCAGAGATCGGAAAAGGGTGGGTACAGGAGATAGTGGAATGTGCTACCAGGGGTTAATAGATCTGCTTCTGTAATAAGGCATGAGAAATTCACTCTGAGTTCCATGACCTGTATAAAAGCACTCAGTCTTATGTATTTTTAGTTATACTATCCTATAATTCATTGTTTAAGAAAAGACTTTTAATCTACTGTAAGGGGTGCATTATCCTCTAAATAATTATGTAGATTCTGCTAAAGCTGGCCAAATGAGCATACTCCAAATTTTCATTCTAAGTCAACAATCGTTTCGTAGGCTAGACATACATGTGTAGATCTCTCTGTGGCCTGAATAAGAGAAATCATGTGATTTCTAACATCCATGCTAAATAAAATGGATGGACCAATCTGCAGTGCCAGCTAGTATATTCAGTCAGTCACCTTCATCCATGGCTTTCTGAATAGCTGAACAGCGACTGCATCCGAAAACATGAAGTGACTGGCTGACAATCTTCCGCTTGGCTCCTTCGTTTTTGAAATCATCTAGCTGGGTGGTGCTGGCGAGGTAACCCATGGATCAAATTTTGGCCAATTCACGAGAAATTGGTGGTATTCGCGTTGTGTATGGCTAGCTCCATTCATTGGAAGTCTGATGTTCACCAATTAAGATTAGTTATAAGCATCCATGTTTAAGGCTGCAGGGATTGAACCAGGAATGAGCAGGCTCAGGACTTTGTAATTCTCCCTCATGAGACTGAGTTGAGGTTGCAATGTTTTAGGAACAAAGTGGAGAATATTGACTAGTTCGTCTTGGTAAAAAAAAAAATGCCTTTCTATTAAATTTCAGGGCCAAGGTTGGCATTCTTTTATGATTACCGTATATTGGACAGATTCTAAAGATCTGCCTTTGTGTAGTGTTACAATTCTATGGAATTTTGTTATACCAGCAGTATTTCAAGACAACCTTTCTTACTTTAGTTATTCAGAAATATTTCTCATGCCATTTGTAAGCCAGCCATAGGGAACCTGGTCTCTTCATTGTTTTGATCTTCTCAAATATCAGACCTAAAAGTAGGCTTATATTACTCGGTGGTTATTTGCAGTAATCCTGTTCTGTATACAGTTACCTAAATTCTCTATTGTCTCTGTACTGTTTGTTGGCTAGAAGGAACAGTATTGTGGCTATTAGAAATTGTTGACGTGAGCTACAGTGCTGTTTTCCGGAGGAATGGAGACACCAAGTGAAGTCAATCCACATTTAAATGAAGTACTTTGTAATGCCTGTGTTTAGGAAAATGTTGAAAATTGGATTAGATCCTACCATTTGCCCTAAAGTATATTTAATAAATGGTCCTGCAATAATTTACTGGATAAAACCATGATTTTAATCTTATCGAAGTGATCTCAACAAGTCAGACGGGCCACCAAGTAGTTGGTACACTATATGTGCATAGGTTATCTTGTACATCATTTTAAAGAGGGCCTTTACCCATACGTGTGTGTGTATATGTACAGACTTCCTGGAATTCTGGAACATGTGACTAGGACATGTGACCATGCACATCTCAGGGGAGGAAAATACCTTTCCCTGAGATCTCATGAGATTACAGATGAAATTTCCCAGCAATGCACTGCTGATGTCGCCTTCCCAGGATGCAATGCTTGGGCACATTACATTACTAATGCCCAAGAGAATAAGAAAGTGGAAAAAACAATAATTGTAAGTAAAAGCAAAACTAGCAAGCAGTAGATAGATATATGCAAAAACATTTAAATAAACTTTTCAAAAGGGTTAAAACTTTCCTGTGTCTCTGCCGCACGCTCCTGTCCAAACATCTGAAGATTCTTGATCCGCAAAGGATCTTGGGGCGAGCACAAGTCAGATCTTCGCCCAGGAGATGAGCAGAGACGCAATGCAAGTCAATGGAGGCAGCGTGTATGTATAATAACAAAAAAAAAAAATGTATCCCCTTTGTCTCCCTAGCTAGAGTCACAGCCAGGGAGAAAGTGGGGTAGATTTTTGTAATCCACAAAGTGGAGATTCTTATTACATACATTGACTGACTGTTTTGTGACCTAAACAAGATACTTCTTACACTATAGCACTTTATGACTGAATGGTGGGTTCTAAACCTAGAAATAGATGCATGATTAGGGTCAATTGCTGTGCGAATAAATGGGAATCTATGGATCTGTGAATGTGCTCTAATTGCTCTCTAGTGGCACTGAATATAGATTTTGCCACTTGGTTAATTATTCTAAGTTTTGGAGGAAAAGGCGCTGCAACATTTGAGTACTTGGATGTGATTGAGACTCCCATTTTCCTGATATCTATTGTTTGGAAGCTTGAGGCCTGTGGAGATTCCTTCTCCCTTTGGTCCCCTGTGGCCCCCTCTGATGCTCTCCTCATGGGCTCTCTGCAGCGGAGTATATATGATTTAATTCCAACAATTTTAATGCCTCTCATCTTCGAAAGAGCTGAACCTCGATCCTTTTAAAACGTGTTGTCTGTGGCCTCTCCACACTCCTTCAGGAGGCCATAAAGAATCCACCAAGTCTATAATAAATATATATGTATAGGCTTGAGAGGTGGATTCACTGAGGTTGTTTAGCTTGTTTATCTTTTTTAGCTAATATGGGATGTGGGTACTAAACTAAGCTAATGCCGAGACTCCATAAGCCCCATATGGTCCTCCACAGCTTCTTGTGTCATGTAAACTGATGCATCAGACTAGTATGTCTGGGTAAGGCCAGTAAATGCATTATTACCTTATATTACAGCAGCAAATACACAAAAGGTAGAAAAAACAGCTCTACTCAGCTCAGACAACATGGTTTCCCTCTGAGATGTTAGTTGCGTGTGTTTTTGTCTTGCATTACAACTGTTTATTGTC
The DNA here is from genome assembly GCF_000935625.1 of Nanorana parkeri. Taxonomy (NCBI): domain Eukaryota; kingdom Metazoa; phylum Chordata; class Amphibia; order Anura; family Dicroglossidae; genus Nanorana; species Nanorana parkeri. The sequence continues at coordinate 216,660 of NW_017307101.1, forward strand.
CTAGGCGTGTTCACTAATGACGTTTTGTGATGTTATGAAATGGTTTTATAACTGGCTTCTGGGAATAGTCTAAAGCCCTTAACGTCACCTTATCACACATTTAAAGAGGAACTTCACCCCCTCATACTTGTTCTGCAGGTAAGAAAACATACTTGCCTGCCCAGCAAATCCAGCATTGTCCTGCTGAAATCCACCACCACAGCAAATGCAAGTCCTGCATCGCCATCTACTCAACTTTATGAGCAGTCTGTGTTTTTTTTTCTTCCAGCATCTTGCCTAAATAACGCCTCCCCTCCCCCCTCCCCCCAATGAGATGCTGCCATCCATGCTCATCCTCTGGCCTATCTGTCTGGCACGTCATTTTGGGCTAGCAAGAATGTTGGCATGGGGTGGGGCCTAAGTAATAAAAAAAAGGGGTGAGAGGAGTGCTAAAAGACAATTTCTAGAGTGAAAATCCACTTTGCTGCTTTGAGCCTTTGACTGCCCTTAATGTACCTTGCATTTCTTAGCTGGCCCTATTCTGTGTGGTCAGTGACATTTGGAATACATCATGGCAATCAGGTTAACCCCTTCATGACTGAGCTTGTTTTTGGTTTCTGTTCGTAAATGACTGACATTTATTTAATGCCTAGGTTTTTGCAGATGGTGGAAGCAGTCTGTTAAAAACAGACACTTGTTTATCCCTCCTGATGTGTACATTAGCATTTGCTTTTGTCCTCTGATCTTGTTACTTTCCATGCTTACTGTTCCCACTCCTGTCCTTATGCATAATGCCATTCATTTTACTTAGAGGCATGTTTGAGATATACACAACATGCATAAATCCCTATTCTACCTGCGTTAGGTTTCTCTGCACGTGTCAGAATCTGATGGTGACATTTGATTTAGCTGCAGTAAAGGGAAATCTGGTTGTTTAGCATTACCAAACTTTACAGATTCATTATTACTCATGTATTATTGTGTTTGGGTTGGCGCTTGCCATTCGGTCTGGGAACTGCTTTTCAGCCTTGAAAATACCTTTTTATTGTACCACGTTTTCATGTAATGTTTGTAATGTTTTTAACCACCTCCCGTCCGCAGGCGTTGGTAGACGGCCGGACGGGAGTCTTGTAGGGGCGGGAGGGCGTCTTGAGACGTCTTGCCCCTCCCCCGGCTCGTGAGCGTATCGCGCTCGCTCACGAGCGCGGTAACTGTGCCCGCAAGCCTATATTTTTTTTTTATTTTTTTTTACATATATTTACTGTTAGCAAGCAGTAGATACTTTATATGCATACACATTTAATTAAAAAGCTACCAAATAGGTAAAAACTTACCTGTGTCTCCGCCACTCACTCCTGGCTGCAGAATCCAGCTTCATGAGCGGCCGTGCGGGAGGATGTGTGCGGGCTCATGCGCAATGGAGATTATTGGCAGGGAGAGGAGAGACGCTATAAGTCAATGCACACAACCGTGAGGGTGCACAATGGACAGACTCCGTGGGACAGGTAAAGACTGCGGTCCGCTCTGTATCAGAGACCGGCACCAGCGCTGGAGAGATTGCTGAAAACTGGAAGAAAGATGATGTTCAGATCAAGAGGCATCACTTAAGGTAAGTCCTTATAGCAGCAGTGGGGGTGGGTACATTTGACTTTAATGTCACTTTAAGGCTTTTTTTTTCTCTGACTTATGTCCTATAAATCTCTTATGCAACAAGTCGGGTCATGCCTACCTGTATATTAAAGGTTTATAGCTGTACCCTATGTAGATTGCAGAAATATTGCTATCCAAATCCACATGACACAAATGCTGCTCCCTTACATTTAAATAGCCTATTCATCTTTCTGGTTGAATTGTGGGAAAATACTGTACAATAACTGTTGGGTGGTATTATTCAATGTTCCCACTTGATTGGGCATGTCAGGATCAGGGTGTGCTGGTCCTTGGTAATCGCTCATTAGCGTCAGGGTTCTAAAGTGTTATTTCTTTGCACAATTGCATGGTTTATGATAGCTGTGTGCTCATGTTATTCCCTTTTAATCTTCTTTCAGGCAGGAAGAGACAGAAAGAAGATTAAAAAATGTAAGTATCAATGTATTCTCTGGATTTCATTGTTGCATGAAATAGTGTGCAGTTTCTGTGTAGTGGATGTATGTCTTCGTGTTATAAAGTTCATTGGTACATTATACCAGGGCTCAAAATTTCAAGTCCTGAGCTACTAGCCAGGCCTTAAGAGTTACTCGCCACCAGTATACTCTAACTTGGATTGTTTGCCTGACACAGCTTTTGTCATTGGAAATTCTGGTAAATTACATAATGAACTTTTTTGTGTTTTCAACCCACTTTTTGCTGCTTTCTTTACTTTTTGAAAGACGTGACTCTCTCTAGTAAATAGTGAGAGAGGATGGGACATTTCGTGTGGCACATTTTCCATTGGTTGTACATATATATACTTTGGGTGTTAAACTGTCAACAAATAACAGGGGTGTACTACAGCAGACGTATCCAGGGGGACTCTAGGATGGTAAGAGCCTTGATGGCTTTATACCGCTGACATGTTTGGGAGAAAGATCTCTGGTTTGTTGACAGCAGTCCAAATTTGTAAAGAGTTGGTATGTCCATCCATCCATCATAAAGCAAACACTACAGGAGTTCCCTTTTCTCCACCTAAACCTAACAGTGCATAGAAAAAAGTCCTCGTGGTATGCTGCATGCTATATTTAGCATTCAGAATACATTCATTCTTGTAGCAGTTAATGTTAGTTTGTCATTTTTACCTATATTCTCAAAATATTTCCAAATATCAGAATCTAATGTAGAAATTTAACGAAGCCAGAGGCCCTGGTGCAAAATCGAGCAACACTTTATAATATAAAGCCTCATGCAGTCTCCAGTTCCAATTTATTATAACATTTGCTGTAATTACAACTTTTTTAAATCCTTTCTAAACCTTATACAGGCTTAGACTAATGAGCTTAAAGCAATGATAACATTATTAAACCCATCTTATTAAATACAAATACATTGACATTTGTATCACTGAAGAGTGGATCGGGTTTCTCATGAGAGCAGCACTATAGTTTTGAAGCATTTAAAGTCTACCTGAGCCACACCTTTGTTTTAAATGTTGGATAGCAGAGGCAAGATTTATAATTTTAAGTTGTTGGTACCTGCAACCCCATAAAGCAATTTCCCATCATTTTCTGTTTTTGTGACATCAGGTAAACAAAGGGAACAGGTTGCACTGGTACAGGATGATAGAAACAGCAGTATAAAATCTCACACATCTTCTATTTTTAACACTCTCACTCTATTCAAATCTAATTACAAAAAAAAGTATTCCCCCGGATTTAGCTTTTACAACTTTTCGGTGGTATTGGATGTTTACCTTTTATTTTTAATGAAACCCAAATATCCATAGAGCTTGCTTTCTTGTAGCGGTGTGTTTAAAGAACAAGTGTAGTTTTTTTTAAACAGCCCTGTCCCCCATGCCCTTTCCCCCTCCCTCACCATGCAGGCTTCAAGCCCACGGTGCACTTTATTCTAGTAACATTCGGAGCATGCAGCTTAGCATGCATGTCAGTTGATGGCAAATAACACTAGAAAGTAATGAGTCTTTGAAGTTCGTGCATGTGTGGACGGCCTGTCACATTTCTAGTTCCTTATTAACACTTGGCACTTGTACCAGGCTGCATGCACAAAATGTTTGCCACAGCTGAGCACATGCCTTGCAGATACCCTATACCTCTGCTCTTTTCATGTACAAATTATTAGGGCCGATTCACACCATATGCCTTGAAGCTGCAGTGGCAGTTGTTTCCAGCACAGCCCCAACGCAAGACAAGTCAATTTGCCTTGTCACAGACGTGCTTGATTCACACCACTGCATTGCCATAGGAACGTGGTGGTGTGCGCTGGAAAAAAGTACGACATACTGACAGACACACTCCCAGATGTGCCCATAGATCAGAATGAAATGTCATTTGTGACATTTCAGTAAAGTTCTACCAAAAACAAAGTACACAGTGTGATGTGCTGGGATTGGCACATCCGCACCAGAGTTTAGCGCAGCAGCTTGTGTGAATTGGCTCTTAAAGAGGTTTTAAGATCTATAATTGCAGTTCTGCAGTTTTGAGACCTGGATAGAGAGGTGAGGGATTAGAACCATTTTAGGTTTTTTATTGTGAATCCAACATTTTGTGTTACCGCCAAAACAGGAGTAGTTGTTTTAGTGACAACTTATGCTCGCCTCACACCTTACAATCTGACCATACAATCTTTGTACAATAACTTTAAATCCTACCGAAACTATGCAATATGAGCACCTATGTAGTCTATACAATCAATCTGCATCCAGTCACAGGCCCTTGCAATACATTGCTGTTGGTAGATCTGAAGGAAATTGTACAATCAGATTGTAAGGTGTATGGTAAGCTTAAGAGGGAGGTCCCTCATATTGGAAAGATATCTTCTCCCTTCCTGTTTCATCTGCTTGACAGAAAGGGAATTCTCCCTAATGAGACTCTGGTTGCACCAAAAAAAGAACAGCTGTTTTAATCCTCCCCTAATATATAAAAAATGTGTTTCCTTCCAATAACAAAATATGATATAGGGGCTGCTAAAGGAAAAAAAAGATGCTAATCTATCATGTACATCATGAAAGTGGGTCTCCATATAAAACTTGTGAAAGGGGTTCAACTTAAGTAAAAGATTTGATCAACAGTGGGTAACTGTGGGCATAGAGTTCTGGTTTTTCTTTTTTTTCCCTCATCTTTATAGGTTGAACACGCTGGATGTGTGTCTTTTTTGACCTGACTGTGTAATTTTACCACTGAGTATGCACTAATATAGGAAGTGTTAAAGTGAACCTGTTGTCATATGCAAGCATTACCCTACTTGCCGTTTCCCTGCAAGTGATGGAGGGTAGCAATAGTACTAAAATTTTTCTTTGTGGACCCCACTGCTTTGGGATCTGATGTGACGAAATGACTAGACATTTTAACTGTAATGAAGTCCATTCCAGCACAGACCCCTTAACCAAATGTGTAGACATGTTGGCTTATAGACGAGGACAGTTGTTTTCCTTGTTTGCCGTACAGAGATTATGCATTTACTGAATTCCCTTCACCATGAGTGCTATGTGCAGTTTCATATCTCAGGGCAGGTTACCTTCTGGCTTTCTCTTTCCAAATTACTCTGTGCGCCTGTTAATATAACACAAAAGCTTACTTATCTTTTATATTTGGATTGCTTCTAATAACTTTCCCCCCCCCCCTAGGTATTGATCACTATATACTGGCTTGGGAGAAAAGCACAAAGTTTATTGTATTATAATGGTCCACAACTTAACGTGAAGGCATTTGAAGGATTACTAGGACAAACGCTGACTAAAGTAAGAAAATAACAATGTTTTTCATGCTATACAACACAAATTTCTTCTGGCTGTTCCCAAACAATTACTACATTACTTAATATGTGGCGTGACACCTCTGCATATTCCTAAAGGAGTAATCTTGTGATCTGATGCACACCATAACTGTGAAAAAGAAGGATAACAAAGGGTCTATTAAGCCAAAAATGTCATTTCTAGTTTTTGTTAAAGTGGAGAAGGTTTAGAACTCTTGTTTTGGTTTCTACTGCTATCTGGAGCTCACTTCCTGTCCTGACAACTGTTTGAGAGGAAGTGAGGGAAAATCTGCAAAAGGGACACAATCTATTAAAGTAGATTTTACTAGTGCAATTTAATTTGTTGTGTTGTTGGTGGGTTCCCATCACTTACTCTGTGGTAAAAAGTTGTCACTGTGAGATCTCTAACAGACCCCAGAGAGCAGTAAAAACCTGACAGGGTGACATACCCTTCCCCACTCTATCCAAAACTAAATAAAAAAAAAATACTTAGCTGGACGTCTACTTCAAAGTACACGAACTAGTTGTTAACCGTATAATATGGTACAATGCCATAGGCTCCTCTTTTTTTCATCACATGGACATGGGGCTCATCCATTTTGTTATGGGATGTCTGTAAAATGTGCAATATGTGTGCCATCTTCATCATTGGGCTAACATAATAGCTATTTTTTCTGAAGAGATTGTATGGTAGGAGACTTAGATCTCAGAATATAGCTGCAAAGCGCCGCCGTGTTCATGGCTTGTACCCCTTGAAATATTTTAGCTGTTAGTGGATATAACAAGTCTGCACATCCCTGTAAAAATTACATTTTTTTGAGATGTAAAAAAAAAAAAGATAAATCACTTCCGAAATGTTCTACCTCTTTATATGGCCTTTTAATTTGTGAAATTCAATTAAAAACAAACTGAAATCTTTAAGTGTGGGAAAAATACAAATTCACTTACAATAATGTGGTTGCATAAATAAGCACACCCAAAACCAGTGGTCTCAAAGTACCGGCCCGCGAGCCGGTACTATGTGGCCTGCAGCCCGCTCACAAGTCTGGTACACGGTCACGGACCGCGTACCAGACTTGCGGGAGCAGCTACACTGTCTGCATCTCTGTCTGATGCAGACCGCATAGCTGCTTCTGTGCCGGCACTCGGATCCTTTCGGCCGTAGTCTTTGCTAAACACTGGCCGAAAGGATTGATTAGATTAGGTGGGGGGGTGGGTATAAGTGTATTAGGCTCCATTCACACCTGTATCTTTAGGTGCAATTATGGATTCCTGCATCAGGAACATGCATTTCCTGCATCAGAAATCCCTAATCTGGCGTTTAAAAGCAGCAGCTGTCGCCTATTCAAGTTAATGATCAGGTGACAGAAGTTACCAATCGCTCTCCATGGGTGCAATGATTGTATATCCAGGGAGAGTGTTTTCTAACCGCATGTTATAATATCACATATAATTACATGCAGTGTGCAGACATTTACATGCAACTGCTATCACCTGATCATTAACTTGAATGGGTGACAGCGGCTGCGTGTAAACATCAGATTAGGGATTCCTGCTGCAGGAAAACACAAGTTTCTGACGCAGGAAACCTAAACCTACAGATATGAATGGGGCCTTATTGTGTGTATTGGGGTCCGTAGTACCATATCGCATATAGTTACATTTTATTTTAAAGGAGAACTATGTGGTAAGTGCTTTTCCCCATAGTTCTCCACGGGAGGACATAAACTAGCGTCCTCCCATGACCCAAAGCTCAGTGTATACAGGGAGCTACAGCTCGTGGTATGCTGAGACCGCCGCTGCCGGGATGGATCCCGACATTACTGTCGACCCCCCCAGCTGCGTGAGTGACAGCTGCCTCTGCCTATCTAGAGGCAGAGCCAGCTGTACCCGCCCCCTCCCCTGTTCGTTCCTCTAGTCAGCGCTGGAGGATCTGAGGGGGGATACCTGCAGGGAGCCGTGACCGACAGTCACGGCTCTCTGCAGGGACAGGGTAGAGAAGTGACCGAGCGACGGTATGCGTTCGCTCACTTCTCAATCTATTGAGCCGATGTATGACAGTTTCATTGTCACATGTCTGCTCGAACTATGAAGCTGAGTGAAAATCACTCACCTCATAGTTCTTTAAAGTTTGAAATTTGGCGAGCGACCCCCATGGGAGAAAACATTTTGTCGAGTGGCCCACGAGGGAATTGAGTTTGAGACCCCTGACCTAAACTAATACTTTGTTGAAGCACCTGTTGATTTTATGACCACATTCAGTCTTTTGGGGTAGGAGTTTCTTGTTTTTTCATCAATTTAATGAGCAATGTCCTGTTCTTAGTAAAGTCACTGTTCCATATTTTCTCCACTTGTGATTGGTTAATTCTGAACACAGGCACATCCCTAATTATAAGAGGGTGTTTACACCTATGCAGCCACATTATTTTAATTGTTTTTTTTAATTAAATGATGTAGATTATAGGTCACATTAAAGGTGGAAACAATTCTGAAGTGATTTATCTTGGTCTGATTTTTTTTTTTTAACATCTCAGAAACTTGGTATTTTTACAGGGGTGTGTAGACTTTTTATATCCACTGTAATTGACAGTTCAGTTTATGTACAACAAACAGCTATAGAAAGTGGTTTAGCAATCTCTCCCCTTTACCCTCTTCTAAATCCATTTGCACTGTAGATCATAGCATTTGCAATTTGGAAAGAGATGAGCCACGTTAAAGTGAGTCTGCAAATTCTTACACATGGGCAACTGTTTCTTCCAAAAGGGTAACAATAATAGAAGAATTACTGTCTTAAAACTGCTGACATAACCCCACCAAGGATATACAGAAAGCCTTTCTGTAATGCATGAAAATTAAAGAATTGGGTTAATGTCCCTTTAAATCACAAGCTGCACCTCATATTATACATTAAGCTTCTGTGTTTTGAAGGCGTTGGAACATAAAATATGTTTTACAAGCTGCCATGAGGTGCAAGGTGAGAAGGGAGCGGCCATACCTGCTAGTATCAAAGTACAGTTCTTGATGTACTGTACATTCCCTTTAATATTTTCATTGCAGTCTGTCTCTGGCTTTTCGTTGTCCTGTTTTTACCTAAATATTTTTGATGCATATGTGCACATTAGAGTAGAAAAAAAAAATGAATATGAATAAATATAAATAAAGCTGCTTACGGCTATGAAGTGCTTGGCCATACATGCAGCAGCTTTTATTGTCCCCTTTGCACTGTAATGACAGGCAGTTCTTCTCAAACCCCAGCAGTTCAATGTAATGAGAGTTTGCTTGCCCCTTCCACACATTACTGTTGGCCAGTGAGGCAGCCCATCACAGTAATGAACCAATGGCGATGTGTGTAGGGATGGAAGAAAGTTGTGAAGCTCTGATACTAACCAAAACTTGTATGCCCCTTCTGCTAATCCCTTTTTTTTCCTTCTCATTGACGCAGAGATTGAGTCACTTTAAGAAATATGATAGTCTAATTGAAAGCCTTATAGCTGAAAATCTATTGTATATAAAACCAGCTATGATTGCGCTAATAGAATATTGAGGTAAAACATAGTTTACACATAACTATTCTATGCATAGATTTGCCCCTTTTAAGTGAATCGGCTTTAGGAACTATTTTTCACTGTCATTTGTCAGGAATGTGCAATGTAACCTACCTTTTATGTTATGTATCCAAAATAATGAAATGAATAGCAATTAAAAACAGACTAGGTTTGCTGTAGGTGTGGCAGTTGCAGTTTGCGAAACTTTCTGGTGTATTTAGAAACCACCTGTCTAAAGGTTGAGTAATTTGCTTGCTAATGACTGCGTATATACGCATTCCTAATCGGTTACACACTCTTTTCCATTTGATAGGTATATGATCAAATATTGCAGCAAAAAAATGTATCATGCTCAAGAATTTTAAATACTTGTCCAAGGTTCAAAATAATGCATAGGGCACAGTCTGCATGGTTTTTGTATGAATGTTTTTTTTCTCATTTTGTAGGGATTTTCTCCCACAGCCCAGAAGTCCTTTTATAGAGTGTGTGTGAATTTAGCTCTGGCAGTGTCATCTGACTGTAAGATCTTTATAGCTGAGCCTGATATTACTGGTTTAATGTTCTCTAAAACTGAAGTGTCAGATTGTAATAAAGTAGAGCAGACAAATAAGTGAAAACCATTTTTATGAATAAATAAGTTCACGCCTTGAAGGCATTAGCAGGCAGATAAAACATGAACACTCCAGACTAAAGGCTATCAACTTAAGATATGTCTGTGAAGGTTCTCAATCATCCAGGTCATGGTACATCTGTAGAATAAGTCAAGGCAACTGGACTTGCTGTATTTTCAGTGGACATTCGAATTGAGAAAGCTGGTTGGATGACTAGTGGAACGTTTTCAAGAAAAATACAGCAAGTTCAGTTGCCTTGACTTATTTTTTTTACAGATGGATCAACTTAAGAGGTATAGTGGGCATGAGCTGTGGCCCCTGCCATGATATAATCCGTATGTAGTGCTACCGAGAACTGTCAGGCATATGGGTTTCCTTCAGTAAATGGTTGGAGACACTGGATGCACTATACGTGTAGTTGAAAACATGCTACTTGAGACTGTTGGAGATCACCCCTATTACAACCTAGTACTCCTACACCCACTGCTTTCTGCCTGTGTCCAAGGTTCACATATCGAGCACCAAAGGGCAGCATGGGGCCCTCGAGTTGGTGGTTGGGGAACAAAGCTGTAGACCATACTTCTGGTCAAAATATAAGCTCTCGCATACATAACACAATCTGTCATTTGTTACTGGAACCTGATCTTTGTCCTAACAACATCCCCACTTCTCCTCTAGTTTGTCCAAATTAAAGAGAAGCTCTTGCCAATGGACCTAAGCAATCTGTTTGTTTCTCTACTGAGAAACAAACAGGTTCAGTAATAGGTCCCAAGCACAGTGCACTCTTACCATTTTTTAGGAGGCTTGGGGGAGCAGGTCAGATGCAGCTAAGTATCAAAGATTTGAATTTTATTCAGAATGTAAGCATAAGGGAAACTTTATAAATAGAACTGTGCATGATGTAATAAAAAAGGACTACTGTTGGCAATGTATAGTCTGTTATTATTTATATATGATCTGCTTCTGTGCTCAATGTGGTCAGAGAGCTTCCTACACAAGGGGAGTTGCAGAATCAAGAGGTATTTACTGAGCCTTGCACTAATCTAAATTAAAGCTGCATATATGGGAATCGTGAAAGACAAAGGAATGTAGTCCCCAAGTTTTGTAGTTAAGGTTTACAAACACTGCTGGTAGTGAAGAAATTCATCTGTTCACCCATTCTTACTTGGCATCACTTATAATTGTACCATCATTTTCAGGCTCTAGAAGAATCCAGCGGTTTGAAGAGAAGCGGTAGAGACAGCGGCTGTGGTGATTTGTGGTACAGCGAAAAAGGAGAAAGCGTTGATTCTGCTCATAAGAGGGACGACTCCTGGGATAGCTTGGACTCCTTGGGTTCCAGGTCTTACACTAGCTTTTCTTCAGATACAACCCTTAAAGGAAGCAGTGAGGGTATGTTCTCAACAGTTATCACAAAGATTTTCTTTATTTCCTTTTTTATATGTAAAATGTTCTTGCTTTGCTTTGATATTGGTTAAAGAGAAGACACTGATAAAACAGGAGGAAATCAGTTTAGTGAGCTGCAAATCACAATATAAAAGTACAGCCAATAATAATAAATTCCATTCCTAGGCCTCCCAGTGCCATTGCACTTTTAACATATTTCCTTCACTTCAATCCCTGTTTCCTTTTAGACCTGCCTCTAATTCATATAAACTGCCCTAACCCCCCACTCTACCCTATGTGGTAATTGTACCTCTGTATGACAGCTGTGGCACACAAGTGTTTACCTGCTTTCTGAGGGAATATGCTTTATCACTGGTCCCAAGTAGTTATATAGGGTTGTATATCAAGGATCTTAAGTCCTGATATTTGGTCCCCATTCAAATCTATGGTGGGTTAAAGCGTAACTCCAGGCAGATGTACTTAAAAGACGCGCACTAATGCATTGCTGTAATTATCAACACATCCTTACATTGATTTTTTTAAATGCAAAACTCAGAAAGGGGAGGAAGAGGTAGCACTAGGCGCCAATAAGATGTGATTGAGAGTTGAGGTCATCAATGTGCTGCTTCTACTGACCAGTCACAGGGTTGGGTGAGAGGGGACATGTAAGTGAAAGTGAAACTGCTGTGAAAAATCAGTCCTTCTCTCTTGGCAAGGAGGATTGTGTTGCGGAGTAAATATCAGGATTGGATGGACAGAAGTACAAATCTTGTGGCTGGTAAAACAGCTATTTGTATTGTATCTGTGTAGTAAGCTGTTTGCTTGGAGCCCAGCTTTAAGTTAATGCTGGCCATACACCTATAGATTTTCTATAAGGAATCTCCATCTTGGCCAAGCTTCAGTATCTTGCTAGTTGGCCCATCTGATTGGATGCAGGCATTGTTCAGGTAATTTGAGAGCCAGCGGAGCCAACTAGCAAGATACTGATACTTGGCCCAGCAGGAGACTTCTCCATCCACACAGTTTAGCGTAGATGGTGGAATCTGTTGTACTTTTTCCATCTGACCATAGAAAATCTGCATATAATCTGTAGGTGCATGCCAAGCTTTAGGGAAATTAGTGCAGTTTGGCTCAGGAGGGCTGGGGGTGATTGTGGTTTAGCGTTCGTTTAGATCAGGGGTAACTTTGGTCCTCTAGCGGTGGTGAAACTACAAATCTCATTCATGACTCTGGCAGTCACAGGCACGACTGCTAGACACAGATGCATGATGGGCTTTGTAGGTTCACTACAGATGGAGGGGCAGAGTTTGCCTAACCCTGGTTTAGGTAAAGGTAGTCCTTGTTCTTCTGTGGAAAAAAAAAAAAAAATTAGGAGGAAAGGAAATAAATACATCCTATCTATCTTATCTATCCTATCTATCCTATCTATCTAATCTATCTATCCTATCTATCCTATCTATCCTATCTATCTATCCTATCTATCTATCCTATCTATCTATCCTATACCTATCTATCAATTTTTTTTTTGCTTCGCATATTGCATGCTGCTTGCTTGCAAAAACCTTGTTAACCAGTAGAGTTCAAGCTTGATTCTAGTGTGAAGTGAAACCTGAGGCTAGAAATGAGCAAACCTAGATATGGGCAAATGTCTTTGATCAGTGGGCAAAAGAACTTTGTATTCCTGCTTGAAGATTCCACATATTTTTGTAACCACAAGGAAAGACCCTTTGCTGTATGAAATTTTCCTATAGAAAGATCCACAGGTAAATGATCTAGTCTTCTGGTTCCAGCATTACTTTGTTGTACGTTGTGGTGTTCTATATTTGCACACACCTTTTTTTTTATATACATGTTTTCCTTTTGGTGTATTTGAGGCAATAAAATGACTTGAGACTAGATCACAGTATAGTTTTCATGGTTCATCGAGATGTTTTAAAAGGAGTTTCAGGCCTTTGTTTTTTTTTTTTCAGCCAGCACTCTTTTGCTTAATATCCTATTGTGTATACAGGCCACTGCTGTTGAATGAGTAACCTGCATAGTGCTATTCATCTTTTGTGTGTATTTTTTAAATAGATCAGACTTGGCAGTTTAACATTGCAGAATGTCTTTCTTTTACTTTTTGTGACGTTCTGTGCTCATGCATTTCCATCATCCATCTGTTTTTGTTAGTGAAAAAAGTCAGCAATACAAAGACCATGACTACAGAGAAGCGATTTATGAAATCTCTAGCATCTCATTTGACCCACCTTCATTAATTGGTTCTCTTAGTCTGTAAATCCTTTTTTGGGTTATTAAAAATGTATATAGTTCTACCAAGTATGCCATACACCCCCTATTTTTAACAAAAGATCTAAGCCTGGCCCACAGGCCGATTAATCCTTAAAGCAAGAGGTCCACAAGCACAGCAACCTTCTTTTATGTTTATACCAGCCAATATGCCTTGGGTAGGGTTCCTCAGGTGGAGACCAGAAAAACAGATAGTCTATCCTGTACCTGTAGTTCCCTGTAGACGATGTGGGACATTGAGAGGAGTGAGTTTCTACCATAAAGCCACTAGGTGTGAACTTTAATGAAAAAAACTACTTGATATTAGGGCTGTGGCAAAAGTATAATTGATCATAGCAGGGTTTAAAAATACTGCAGATGTACATCTAAAATGAGTCCGTAATTCTTTAAAAAGCAAGTACTACCCTGTTTCCCCGAAAATAAGACCTACCCCAAAAATAAGACCTAGTACTATTTTTGGGAAGTGCTAAAATATAAGACCTATATTGCGGAAGAGGCAGGAGAGAATCAGCGGTGCCAACGAAGCCAGCGCTAGAGGAAGCAGAGTTGCATAAGCCGATGCCTCCTCTATGGCGCCGCCTCCTGTCACAGGCGGAGTGATACCAAATGCACTCCGCCTGTGAGGAATCGATAGTGAAAGCGTGCTTCGCTCATTCTGGCCAGCGATTGGTTATCAAATTGCTCTTGGAAAGGTACGGCACCCCTGATTGCCCTGATCACAATATTTTTGTACTTGAATACATGTAGACTGTTATACATAAATAAGTGTGGATTGAAGTGTTGTGCATAAAAAAAAAAATAAGACCTACCCCGAAAATAAGACCTGGTGTGTTTTTTTGAGCCCCAAAAAATATAAGACAGTGTCTTATTTTCGGGGAAACACGGTAGTATCGATGAAATAACAGTTGTTGACCTTTCTAGTTTTTGTGGTTCTCCTTACATTAGATTGATACATATCTATGCAAACAGTCCAAAAATAGGTAAATTGATAGATAATTGTAAATGTAAAGCAGCTTCTATGACTGTATACTAAAATATTCTTCAATGGTCACTATATGCTTGAATAGGCGGCCCATTGTATTTCGTATTACTGGTGACAGTGTGCCTTGCATGGACTTTCAGTAACTGTACATGTCTACATGTATACATTTGCCACATTTCACAATATAGGGCAACAGTTTATAAGCTGCACCTCCCTTATTAATAAAAAAAGACGTCCTTGAGATCCAGCTGGTGACTTTTTGTCTGGGCCGAGATGTCAGTCTGCTGTAAGCAGAGGAAATCATTTCCCCTGTCTTCCCTTCACCAGTGCAATATTGTAATTTTGTAGCAAGTCACAAGGTGAGAGGCTGCAGAAGGGGGCAGATCTTTGTAAGGCATTTGTGTAAACAGCCAAGAACTGCACAGTCACCTGGATTGACATGATTGTCTCAGCCAGCATGCGGTCCAGATATGCTGCCCCCGATGCTGGATAAAATATGGTGCAATCCTGATGGGAAAGCAATAGGCATAGTCGCATGAGTACTGCGATCTCTGTAAAGGGCAGTAAGTACCTGTGTTACACGAAGGGTCACCACACACATTACAATCTGACCATACAGTCTCTATACAATCAACTTTAGATTTACTAAAACTGTGTAATATGAGGACCAGCCTAATCTATTCAATCAATCTGTATACATTCAAACTGAGATTGAAGAATCAAATTGTGACGTGTGTGGTGGGCTTTACTCTATGGCATACATGTGAACATAAAAAAATATATCTGATGCTAGATCCACTTTTTATGTTTAGGAGGAAATATTTATTTGTCCGTTAAATATAAAACATTCCTTTTAAAAATCTAATATTTAAAGGAGAACTATGAGGTGAGTGCTTTTCACTCACCTCATAGTTCTAGCCGACCTGTGACCATTAGACTGTTGCAGGTCGGCTCAGTAGATCGGGAGGTGAGCGAACACATACCGGCGTTCGCTCACCTCTCGATCCTGTCACAGCTCTCTGCCGTGACAGGGGAGGGGCTGGATTCCCCCCTTCCCGCTCCGATCCGCCAGCGCTGACTGGCGGAACGGATGGGGGAGGGTACAGCTGGCTCTGCCTCTAGATAGGCAGAGCCACCTGTCGGTCACGCAGCTGGGCGGATCCCGGCATAATTGTCGGGATCCACATCAGCTGCGGCGCCTCAGTATACCGCGAGCAGCAGCTCGCGGTATACTGCGGCGTCTCAGTATACCGCGAGCTATAGCTTGCGGTATACTGAGCCTAGGGTGACGGGAGGACGCTAGTTTGTGTCCTCCCGTTACCCTAAGGAGAACTATGGGGAAAAGCCTTAACCCCATAGTTCTCTAAAGTAGGGCTGCAACTAATGATAATTTTTTATAATCGATTCCTTATCGATTCCTCGGATAAAAAAAATGTAAATAGCATCCCTAATTTAAAACTAAATACACAAATGCAGTTGCATACAAAACGGTTTACGGAAAAATAATACTGCATGCAAAATTTTATGCAATCGCACTGGAACGCACGGCATTGCGGTACCGTACTTTCCAGTGTGGGCGATTACACTGTGGGTGGGAGGCGCGTTTGGGGTGCCATTGAAATGAATAGCACTGCAACACACCTCCCACAGCAGATTTTGTCAGGCTGAAATGCCTTGAATAGCTTCAGCCAGGGAATGGCAGCTGCCAGTGGCAAGATTCCGCAGACGGCGGCTGAATGCAAATGCAGCAGGTAGTGGGCTGGGGCAATAGCCAGCCTGCTATTGACCACTTCAAATTGCTTCGGCAGGCTGGCTATTGCACCCACCCACTGCTTGTTAGGCCCTCCTCCCAGCATGGAGGAGAGAGCTAGGGGATCCAACCAACTAATCCATCTTGAGAATAGTTTACAACTATTCTCATAATTGATTATTATCGATTTAGTCGGTTGCAGGCCTAATGTAAACGAAGTCTAAAGCCATTGGTTTTAGTTTTTGGTAGAGTAGGGCATTGTTAAAACCTTTTTGGTTTTTTTTTTTTCTTTCCCCCGGAGAGCTTTTCCTTTTCTTTCTGTCTTGGAGAAACGGCAGGAGGTTAGAGCAAATCTCTCTGAATTAAAAAAAAAAGCTCTCGTTATCTAGTTGCCATCCAAATGAGTCCTTATCAGTTGTTCCTGTGACAACACAAAATGTTGGCTTTTCCCTCACTTTCAGTTATGGGGATGTTGGCCTCCAGTATAAATAGAGGGGCTACATCTTCGCAGAATGGGCACATACAGCAATACAAAAAAAAAAACCTATAAATGCACATTAAGTTTCTAGCCATTAATGCTCCTTTTCACATCTCTTTCAAAAATCTGCAACTGTTTTGCTTAAAATATACTGTTAATATGCCCTATTTTAGTTGAATGGTTACCAATCCCCCCCCCACCCTA
>NW_017307101.1:233294-236559 GCF_000935625.1 Nanorana parkeri
CCCCCCCCCCCCCCCCAAGAGTGTTTGAAAGTATGCAGCTATTGTATTCTCTGTATAGAAAACCTATAATGCTTTTTGACATCAGTGTTGTATTTGAACTCTGTAATAACTGTTCATTTGCAAAAAAAAAACAACTTGTACAGAACTATACTTTTTTTCCATTTTCTGAGATGAGAGAGAGACCTTATAGCACAAAGTATGCTGGCAAATGGCGCACCTCCACCACTCTCCCAGTTATACAGACCATAATTAATATGCAGAAAATGATTGGGTAAACCCACATGTACATTTCTTTCACCACTACTTTCTTTTTACAGTGGCTTTTTAAAATAAATGCAACATTTTGGAAGTTTAATCAAAGGCTTGACATAGTACAACACTTTGTTGGGCAGAGGCATTTGATTACAAAAGTGGGACTGCTGCTGACTTCTCAAACCTATCGCTGTCACATGTTTGGGAGCCCTACCCATCAAATCCTGATTGTAAACCGTGACCCAGAACTCTCGGTGACCGCTCATTTGCTGTGCCGTCTGATGCATATATGCTGTGGCATGGCATTAAGGCCCACCCGCCATGCTGCTGCATATAGGCATACACCCGGTGGAAAGGCTTTAAGAAATACAGTTGACTGGACTTGGGTTTAAAAGTACAAAGATAGGAAGACCACTATCTTTAGCAACTGGCAGTCCTGAAGATTTAGCAAGCACTTGATGCAACTATTAACACCTTTTTGTGTACTGCAGGTTTTCTGTACTGCAGGTTTCAAACTTTCATCAATTTTATGTTCTATAAAGTTCAGTTGTGTACAAATTACTTTGCTACTAATACTTCCTTCATCCTCATGTTTGTGTAAACAGTATATGTATTTTTTCTCTTATGTTTACAGTATATACAACATATTACTGCTGGACTATACGCAAAGGAAACTTATTTTAATTTTTTAATCTTGTAGGTGGGGAAAGTGACGCAGAGTCTGAATTAACCTACAAAATGCAAGATTCGGGTAAAAAGGACATGTCTTTCAGACGGACTTCCGCAGTGGAGCCCAAAGCAGCTTCTAATTTTAATCAGTTTCTTCCAAGTAAAGCAAAACCGATAGCCTACAAGCCAGCACCCTTGAGGAAGAATAGAGTAGATAGGAATGAGGACAACAGAAAGAGCTGGGCAAACCCAGTCTTCACAGAGCCAGATGGCACATTTTCCAGGTATGTCTGTTTTTATATGCATGATGGTTGGCTGGTTATAATGATGCGTTTGAAAATGGTGGTGTTTCTAATCTTTTATATTTATTTGGTCATAGTAAATGGCTTAGTGTAGTACTTCAAGTACTAACATATTTTGTATATATTTATTATGTATATTATGAATGTTATAACCGTTACTACATTTCAAATATTTACATGGCATCTGATTCGCAAAGTCCCAAAAACGTTGCTGCTTAGAAGACTTTGCAGAGACAAGGTATTAACACACAGAAAATTTATATGCAAAACATTTTTGAAGCAGTTCAGATTCAGAGGATGATGGAAAGTTACCTGATTTGATACTTGATGATTTGGCACAAAGAAAGTTTCGCATAAATGCCAAGCCATCTGCGACTTCCATTCTCCACGCTCCATTCAAAACTGGCTCTGTGAAACCTTTCAAATCTGAAAAAGAAATGGCACCTGTGAGTTCTCTGGATGGGTCATTCAGGTCAGAGTTATGAAGTTAGCCATTGGGCAGTTCATCTTGCTTTTCATATGTGTGGATTTTCAGCTATTCTTGTTTGACAAATTTAAGCCTGCTTATTATGGATATGTAAGTGCTTGACATCTGGTAAGACGATCTAAATGTTTGCCGTGTTAGATTTGTTAAAAGCATGCTGAGTAAAGTAAATAAGCTTGGCATCATGAGTAACTGGTCCTTTTTATACATTAGCCAAGACCAAGGATTGGTTCAGAAGAGCCAAGATGGCCTAAAAACTCAATTAGATTATGTCAGATTTTCTTCAGATGAAGAGGATGATGATTTCCCGAGAGAAGTTCCAAATATCATCAAGGATGACCTCTATGCTAGAAAAGTCAGTTTACCTCCACATCACTTGAAGGACAGGGCATTCCTTCACAAATCTGAACAAATGGAGGGTCAAGCTCAGAAAATAATGTGGAATAGGACTCATTCTCGACATTGGTACAATGAATTTCAGGGTTTCAGGTTTGTGTACCTATTTTGGCTGTATATGTACGCGGATGCGTTGTACGGAGGACCAACACTAAACAACCCCCAGCATAGATGAATGCTACAGAGAGGAAACCGTTCATCTTTGTCCCTCTGTCTACCTGAATGCGTTAGTTTATAACTTTTACATAATAAGAACAAAAGCAACGTAGCCTACTGTTATGCACTGCAGTATATATTGGGCAATTTTTAATGCTATTAGCCCATGTCATTCCACTAAATGCATATTTTCCTTTCTGTACTAAAGAAGGTGCAAGCCTTAACTTTTTAAATTAGGCCACAAGTTGACTATTTTTTGTGCCTGAGTGAAGACTTTGCTCACTTAGCTCTACCTTCATGCCATAGGGTCTCACTTCAGGGGTAGTTCAGAACTCATGCTGTGGTTTGCATATCTTAGCATTAAGGGAAATGCAATTAAAACTGGGATTACTTGTATTGTTTAGACCTGGGAACTCTTTTGCAAATATCTTACCAATGAGTGAGACAAAAAAAATAAATGCTTTAGTCCACCAACATCTGCCCAACAGTTAGTCCAGCACTGGTTTTAATGTCCTTTTAAAATAGAGATGAAAATTTGTTTTTAAGACATTTTACAGCTGTTAGCTGCTAAGATTGCCAGTCTTTTGATCAGACACCATTGAAGCAGGGATACTTGTCTCCTCATCAGATTTTTTTTAATGTATAGTAATGTTGTGAAAATCCTAAAACCTGCAAACCAGATTCTCATTCGACATTTTATTGTAATGACTGCAGTAAGCGAGCCATGGAGGACAGTGAATGGACATCTGATATTGCATCAGTCCTAAAGCTCAAAACTGATGTCCTGCAAGACAAGAAATTTGAAGCAGACACTATCAGTAAAGCGAGCAAGAAAACAGTGGATCAATCCGAAAAGCCAAGGTGGTGATGATGGCATGATTTGCATGTTGGATATTGTTTAACGCCCTATAACTATAATTGTGTTTGTTTAGTTTGATCTTGTTTGGAGCATTTTAGAGAACAAGAATTGGAGATAATCTAATGTAAATGTATCCCATATAGCTTT
>NW_017307101.1:236612-248684 GCF_000935625.1 Nanorana parkeri
GAAATAAAATAATTGATATGTATCTCATATAGCTTTTTTTTTTTTTTTTTTTTACTTTTTGGATATTAGTCAATTTTTAATACTTCAGGCTCTTCAGAAAATAACCTTTGGTTTGATGTCTTCTGAAAATAAAGCTAAAATTGACCCAACATCTGGTCCCAGACTGATACATTCTCTTCCATTATCAACAAATAATCAGTCAGAACATGGCATAGTTACCGTACCTGATTTGGAAAATGATGATTTGTTTGCACGGAAAACTGGAACATTTCATCTCAATCATGTAATCAATCTTGGAACCCCTTTGGTTCAAGTATTGGAAATCGAAAAAGACATAGTACTACAGAAGAATAAAGAAACTGAAAAGCTTCCCGATTTGGTAAAGGATGATATGATTGCTCGTAGAGCTCAGTTTGAACCAAAAGAAGTTCATCTTTCAGGTGCACCAGAAATGTACAATGCAGTCCCATTTCCAGATCCTTTGTCCCTTCCTGAAGAAACACAGTCAAAGTTTCTCTGTTTGGTAAAGAAACCCACCGGACCTGAAAAGGAAGAGAAGTGGGGAAGAGTACTTAATCCTTCTGAAAAACTCGGGAAAGATGACATGTTGACACGAAAATTTCAGTTGCATCAGTCATCCCTGGCAACAAGACCAAAACATTTTACCTCTAGCCCTTGCAGCGAGGAAGACCTAGAAAAGTGGGAGTCAATTAGAGAAGCTAGCAAAATAAGACACAAGAAGCGTCTATTGGTGGAAAGGTCAGACCTTGTGTTATGTGCATGGAAGCAAGCTCATTCTGTGCATTTGTGTGGTATGTCTTAATTTGGTATTCAGCGGAGTTGGTGCCAAGAGTTTGCCTATCCATCTGGTTTTCAACTAATAGTGTATATGTTACTGGTGTGTGTTTGCATGTGTAAATACTGCCATTTTTTTTAAATATTAGAATTATCACCAGAATGGTGATATGACACTTGAACATAAAAATACATAGTACGGTAATGCTACTTAAACATCTCTCTGTTAATGTGTAAACTAAGCAAAATAATTGGTTTCTGTCTACATGTTAACAATATGTTGTGTGATTTGGCTTTGGTTTTAAGTTTATAAAAGTGAATGTATTTTTTGGTAATAAAGCAAATGTATGTATCATTTTCTCTCTGGTTTCTCAGACTGCGGGAAAAACTTTCCATTGACAATGGGTAAGTTTTAACATTCAGGTGAAACGGGTGTACTGGCTTTTTTTTTTTTTGCGCAGTTTTGTGCAATAATAGTGTTCAATTTTAAATTGCTCACTAACTTGTGACAGCCAGTTATGACTTAGCAGGGATGCAGTACAGATATGCATGCTGCTTTTTACATGCTCTGCTTGAAGATATTAATGGAAATATCTTGCCCCCTCAGGAAATTTCCTGGCAAACTTTGTGTAGCTGTTTGTTTTGGCATCCGTTATTAAATGTTGCAGTGATGACTAAAATAAATAGGAAATTGAAAAAAAGAGTACTCGATGTTCAGATTGCTTCACCAGTTTGCCTTTTACATGTCTGAAAATTTTTAAAGAGTTGGCAAATTTTCAGCATTACAGAAAGCACTGAATGGAATATCCAAATGTTTTGTGTTTTTTTAAAACTAGTTTTGTATTGGCTTGGCTTCTTTAACAGCAAACAAATGTGTGTATGGTTTACAGATCAGAATGTGTAACTATTAGACACGTTTAACCAATTTTGCCAACAAACTTTTTTTTTCTGAAATATGGATTAGGAGAGGAATCTTTTAGATTTTGACATTTTTCTACTCTAAAACTGTAGCACCAATTGATATGCTGCAAGAGAAGACACTGAATGAAGATCCATCAAACTTTCAAACAAGTGCAATACTTAATATTGATTTGGCCTAGCTGAAACAAGGACACATCATTAATTGGTATTTGTTCTGGCAGCAATTGATAGATTACGGTGTGGAGCAGTTTGTGAAACAGCCAGGGTCTTCAGGTTACATCCTTTTGAAACTTCTGCTCTTCCCCATAAAATGCTGTTCTGTACAACATGCTTTCTGGAAAACAGAATATATATATACACACACACTGAGAGTTAACATATTACAAGCAGAAAAGCAATAATCACTTTATAGAACAAATGATTGTGCGGTCTAATGCTATAATTTGCAAGCAGCCTTTTTTTGTTCAATGCAATATGTATGTTTATTTCTGTTAAACCTAATGTAGTCACCCCCGACCAAGCTCCAAATTTGACACAATTGTGTCCAGAGATCCGAAAACAAACTTTATTGTTGAAGCTGGTAAACGGAGGTAATTGTTTCCCTAGTCTGGTAATTGTCCTAAGAACCCTTGAGTTTTTATCTACGATTCAGGCTGATCGACTTAGACTGCACTTTAGACAAGCATAAAAGGTTTAATGAATGCAATCTTTAAATGTTTCACATTCCTTTTTGGTTATCATTGTGCATGTGACCAATTGACATTCTCCAAATAGTCCTAGCTGCCCAGTATCCTCTAGTTGCATAATGAGCCAGCCATGAGCTCAGTCCCAACAACAATCACAGGACTGGAATGAATATCACCAGTTTATAAACTGAAAGTTAATTTCTAAACTAAAACTAAATAAATTTGTCTGCACCAGGAAAGGCGCCCCCTGTTTTTTGTGTTTTTTTCCCCTTAATTTCTAAACTATTTTAATCATAAATAAGGTTAGAAACCTATGTTCTGTTTTTATTGCCTCCTTATTGTTTGTTTTGTTGTGTGCCACCCCCCTCCCCCCAGGAAAATTCCTTACCTTGTGTTGATTTACTGGGACAGGTAATGGTGTGACATCTACCCAAAGGGGACTTTACTGAAAATTTCAGAGTTTCCCATCCTTGCTCTATCCAAATTGTAAACTTTAAGAAACATGTTTTAGCTCTAGTTCTATTTGAATCTCACAGTTGAATGCTTGGACATATGTTACAGCCATCTTTCTCCTAAACAAGTTTATGATATTCTCTGCAATAGTTGCACATGCGTTCACTCTTTTAATAAGGCATTACTTACATTAGGTTTGAGTCAAGTTTAAAGCCATCTTAAGAGTGCTTGGCTGCTTTTCATTAATTTCCTGATGCAAGATATTAACAAGTTTTGTGTATGTTTTAATTGGAAGTTCATTTGTAATGTCATCAGTGATATACAGATCTCATTTTTGTTTTATACTATGAATCTTATTTTTCTAATTTGTGTATACCCCAACAGGAATAAATCCTTTGAAAACTGCAATGCAGAGGAACTTCAAAACATGCGAAAAATTCGCTTTGAAGAAATGCAAAAAATAAAGAGCTCGTTACAAGAGCAGGATCAGCAGTGGCAAACTGTAAGTGCTTTGTGCCTTTTGCTGTTGCAGTACTTTATCAGGGCATTAAAGTGCATCTGAGGCCAAACATTTTTTTTGACTGAAGGAAGGTTTACAACCTCTGCCACGTTTTTATTACTGTTTGTAAAATTCTTCCCCTCCTTTTGTCCTGGTGACCTTTGTCACTGAAATTAAAATTAAAAGTGAGGGAAAATGTAAAATTTTGAGTGGTCACTGGGGCCGTATTAGATTCATTTCAATGGAGACAATTGTTCAGGGCACTTCCTTACTTTGCTGTGATGGAAGTGAATAAAATCTTCCTATTTGGACATAGAGCACACACAAACAAAAGAAAATAAGTTTTGACTCTAGATATACTTTACAATATTAAACTGCCAGTTTTGTAGTTTGTCTTTTTACTTAAGTGCAAGGGAATGCTTATCTGAGGGCCATCCACTCCCCAAAGAAAAGATTAAATCAAAGAAAAATAAAACCATTGGGAAACCAATTAATTACCTCAAGCTCTGCCTTCTGACCCATTCCTGTAGGCATTGGCGACATCACTGGTTCTTAGTGCTGCTTCTCAGGAAAACTGAGTATTAAAAAATCCCACATGAATGGACTCCTGCACTGTGCTTATGCACATTGTCTTGGGATATAGCACCTTCAGCATTACAGGAGGCAGCAATGAGGCCAAGTGAGCTCTTTTCATGCGAGGTCCGCTTTAAGCATAGCTTATTCATGAACATGGATTTGTATCACACAAATTTAGGAAGTGGGAAACACCACAGCAGATTACCTTAGAATGACAAAATCAGAAGGAATTTTAAGGTAGCAGGTTAAACGTATATTCCACGTTCTCCTTTCCACATGCCAGACATGCCTGTTGACATATAATGTAAACTTCATGCAGGCCAAAACACTTGAATATAAAATGCTTTTGAAAAAACATGACCCTTCAATATGTCCGAACAAAACGCTCATCCATTTTGTGCAAGTATTTCATAAAATTGTAATTTTTTATAACATTTTTCTAAACTCTCTAAGGACCTGGCAAAATGGAAAAATCGCAGGAAAAGCTTCACATCAGATCTTCAAAAGAAGAAAGATGAAAGAGAAGAAATTGAAAAGGTTACAAATGAACCCCCTGAAAGGACTTATAAGACTTTTAAAGAAATGCGTGAAGAGAGGTAGGTTTGCCTGTGTAGGGCATTGGTAAAGCCCATATTCAGCCCCAAATTTTTGCTTTGACTAGGGCATGGTTAGAGCCACTATACAGTTTTTATTGCCATCTGTGTCGGGGATTTTTTTCCTTAACTTTGCCAGAGCTGAAGCGATGGGAACACAGAATGAAAAACATAATTTAAGTAAAGTAAGAATAAAAAACATTTTTTTTTTCTGTCTTTGCCTTCCTGGTTCACGGATACCTGGGCAGGAAGTTAAAGGAGTGGGATTGGAAGTGAAGGAAAATCTCTAAAATGACAGTACAAAAAAATCTAACAGAGATGTTAACGCTTCCCCACTCTATTGAAGAAAAAATAAATCTGCTATTGGGCCATTTCACGCTGTTTCGTTTCCTTAAAACACCTGCTTTGGAAGTGCAATATTGCTTGGTTACGTGGACCGCATTAAGCCTATTCATTTAAAATGAGCCACAACACATTTTGTAGCGAATACTACATTTTTTAAAAGCAAAACACACAGATCGTTAACAACTGTGCGCTGTAGTGCGGTATAATTTGCGCTGTCTAGCATTGTGTTGGTGCACTAAATGCACCACTCTGCAGTGGACTTTGCCATGTGTTTTTGGTAACATGCAGTACAATTTGCAACAGCACACTATTGTGAACTGGCCCTTTAATTTTAGGCATCTTTTGTTTTTGTGGAAGAATTATTATAGAAAGAATTGCTAAATTATGAAATGCTTGATTACCCTCACAGCTATGTCTGCTCAGTATTGGTCAAGTAAGTGAGCTGATAAATATTAATCAGCACAGTGCACATATCCCAAACAGATAAACATCTGTGCATTGTCCAAAGCTGCGCTATACAAAGTAGGTTGTCAAAGGCCACAGGAACAAAAAACATTTTAAAATTAGAAAAAAAGAAATGCAGACTCTTGTAATATTTGGAATGACTGCTGGAAAGGCCACATTTTGCATTTTAAGCAGAAGCAGTGCATAGATGTTGTGACATTTACCATTTGTTTAGCACAACAGTGCATTTAACAATGCATCGCATTTTCTCTGTGCCTGCTATTCACTCCCTGACATATGTTTAAAGCAATACTTGTTAGAAATGATAATTTTTCTTTATTTTTAGAGAGAATAGAGGGAATGACAATTACAGCAATGAGAAACAAAAATCAGAGGTCAGGAGACTATACTCATCAAGTGATGATGTCTTTGGGGAATCGGTTGGAGCATCCAGATCAGCACTAGAAAAGAGTTACACCATTGACATCCCATACACAAAGAATTCAGAGATTTCTTTATATGCCACCCAAAATTCTCATAAACCGAATGAAGATGATTTAATGCAGTTTGCTGATGAACCCAGTTCTCTCGTTGAAGCTGCACCGCAAACCAAGGTTCATCATGATGTCAATGTCACTGTACAAAGCTCTCTAAAGGAGATCAAGCCCCTAGGCAAAACCATGTCTGTTGATGTGTACACCCCTTACAAGAGTAGCACTACATATTCAACAAAGAGTTATGTAAAACCAGAAAACTCATTCTCCAGTGAAACTACTAGGGTGCAAAGCCAGCCCTTCTCATCCAGTTCCCTGAACACAGAAAGCAAGCCCAGCGGAATGAATTCTTCTCTGCCAAGGGGTTTCCAGAAAACTGACACTAAACGGCTGTCATCTGTGGTCACACCAAGGCCCTTTGGATCCCAATCTAAAGGAATCACTCCACTGATTAAATCTTACACAGTAAGTGTTTTTTTTTTAATATTTGTAATTTGTTTTAGTATGCCTTTTAAAGAGAAGTCATTTTCAGTTTCGGTCTGACGAATTTTGCTGTAGTAGGTGCATTGCGGTGCCTTTCATTTTAATGGCATCCTAAATGCACCTCCTGTCCGCAGTGTGATCGCCCGAACTGCAACACACAGTACTGCAGTGCCCTGCGTTCTAGTGTGGTGCGATTTCAAAAAATGTGCAAAATTTATTTTGCAGTAAACTGTAATGCTGCATTTGTGTATTTTATTTAAATATTTGATAGTCATTTGTTTTACATTTCATCTGATCGAAAGAAATCAGCCAACTAATCGATTATGAAAATAAGTAAACTGCAGCCCTAGTCACACATTAAAATAATGATCTTTTATCCTTAAATGAAAACAGTAAAATTAGCCTATAGTATCAATTTAGAAGGTTAAATCAAGGTATTGCTTCTATTTTATTATATCGTATAACCAGGTGAGTTTTTAAATGGCCAAAAAGATGGTTGTTTTTTGGTGCAAGAAGCATTATGGTGTACATTAGGTATGCACCAAAACTTTGGGCAAAAATTCAGTGCATCCTTGGCTTCTCTATCCCACCCGCCCCCTTCCCCTGCTGGGCTGCCGGTCTGTCCTCCCTCCACCTGGCTGGAATTTTATATGTCAACAAAATTTTGTAAATCTTTTTAAAATGTGTGTTTTTTTTCTTCTCCTCTCAGAAAGCCATATACATTTCTGTTTATCTACTTATTTATCTGCACGCTCTTTGAACTTTGCTATAACTTGTCATGGAGGTGATGGACAAAATGTTAAACAAATAAGTAAATCATGTCATGCAGCTAACAGAAGTGTATTTGTATTTTAGTTGGATGATGCACGAAAGTATAATGGTTCAGCCTTCACCTCCAATTACAAGACAGAAGTAGATAAACCGAGCAGTGAGTTCCATAGTGAAGATGATGAAGCTCATAGGGGAGAAGATGAGAAGAAAGATGTGCGACAAAGTATTTCCTCCAAAACATTTGATTTAAAGCCAGAGAAGACCAGTGTGTATCAGACTGTTAGCATCAATTCTTCTAGCTCTTTGGTAATTACAAAACTTTCCATCATATATTAATCATTTCAAATATAGTACTTGGAATCGGTACACCAGTGTTTCCCTGCCTATACTATTGAAAGATCTAGTTGTAGAATTGTACCATTTGCACATATAGTGGTTGGGCTAGTACAGGACACACAAATTACATCTTTTGACCTCCAACTCTAAGAGGGCCTCTATGGAAAATTGAATGGGAGGAGGTAATGCAACCTGTGTGCTGTGCCTGATGTAAAGTAAAGTGGACATGGCTCAATAGGTGTGGTAGAATGCTTTTTGGTTAGTCATAATGCACATTGTAAAACAGAGCCAGGGTTTAATTCACATTATGATAACCAACATTTTTCTTCCATCTATCAACAAAGGTAGCCTACAAATCTGCAGTTTCATTGTGCAAAAGTGAAAATCTTGATTTTGTCCTTCTATAAGAGCTCTAAATCTATGTTTTTGGTACAAGATATGGCTCTACGAGACAAATTTGTTACTATTGGTTGCTACGGGTTACTGTATATTAGACTGGCTCAACCTTTTTTATCTTGGAGGAATCCTTGTAGTAATTTGGCCTCAGGGAACCCTAAAATGTATTCTATTTACAGCTTATGGTAGATTAGTTGTATCATTAAGTTGTAACTATAATAAAATAAAAATGTCTCATATGTAGTAACTGATATTCAACAAATCCATTTTTCAATATTCATCTTTTAATGTTCTCTATACGGCCACATTTTTTTCAGCAACCATCATTAAATGGATAATAAAAATGGCCAGAAAGAACTACAGACAGTCAGAGACCACGTGCTCCCTCAGAATGGTGGTCAGCGGCCACGTTCCCCCTTAGACTGGTGGTCAGCGGCCACCTACCGTAAAGATAAGAGAGAAGTCGAGTTCCAAGATGCTGGCTCTATAGCCATCAGACAGATCAATCTGCCACTGTTCAGGCAACCCATAACCTCTGGAGGAGCCTTGGCTAAAAAAAAAATCAGGTGTATTTTTTGTTCTTGCAGTGACTACTTTTGTTGAGTGGCACTAGTGTGTGTAAATGGAGCAATGAAACAGGAGTAGAAATAAAGCTGGAATCAAATTAAGTTTTATCTTTCAATTTGTGGGAGCATTAAACCCAAATCCTAAGTGATGGTTGTTAGATGCAACTAACTCCAGTTTTACTTTCTCTGTATATAGAAATCTACCCTGTTAGAGGAAACAAATGCTGATTTCATGAGGAATTGGTTTTGAACTTTACTCATGTTTACCATCAAAACTGAGTATGCAGCCAACCAGCCAAGGGAAGAGTAATGTGACAGAACAAAGCATGTCCTGAGCATCTCTCATGCATGTGACGGGATAATTACAGAGTATACTGTGTACAGCCTCACTTCTCTTCGGGATAGGCTTTCCTTTCTGCCACGGTCAGACACTGAATTTAAGTACTGCATGTGCAAATTTATTTTTTTTTTTCCAGGAGCAGTACAGCGACATGAGAATCAGCATCAACCAGAAGCCTGGAAGCAGCAACGACTTTGGGTTTAAAACCAACTGGAATAGTGCTGGCATTTTTGTAACCTCTGTTGATGCAGGTAGAGTATCTGCTTTCAGTTTTATATTGTCCTTTCTGTTTATTGTAGCTGCAAAGCCGCATTAAACTACAACTAAAGAGAAATACCAAACCCTCTTGCTTTTTTTCAACCCGTATACACATGTTTTTTTCTTTGGTACTGTTTAAGTCTCTTTAATAAGGAGGTGCAGTAAGCAATAATGATGATCAATGCAAGATAACTGGTTTCTAAGGGTTACTTTAGTTTACATGTTCTAAGTAAGGTTTTACTCATGCATACAGGAGAAAAAATATGATTTATTTAAATTTCGTGTTAAAACTTGCTATATAAATTGTGCTTGAAGTTAAGGGGGCACATTTATGTTTTTCAGGCAGCCCAGCCGAGTTTTCTCAACTGCAAGTAGATGATGAAATTCTATCTGTCAACGGCATCAAGGTTTCTTCAATGGACTATAATCAGTGGAGGGAGGCCATGGACAGTGCTCTGGAAACTGGAAACCTTGCAATAGATGTCAGACGATATGGCAAGAATGGTGAGTTTCACTTGCAATGTCAGTATTGCTGTTGAACGCGTTTTAAGGCACAACTAACGTCTCCATTTTGCCAGTTTCCCAAGATCTTTTTTTTTAATTTTTTTAACAAGATTATAAACTGAATTTTCAAAGTTGAAACTTTAATAAAAATATCAACAATGAACTGGCAGGATGTGCTTTATGGCAACATTAACAATTGCATTATTTTCTGTGCGTTTATTAAATGAATTGTTGGCATTGTGCTTTACAGGTTGGTTAATAACCTCTATAACCTTACCACATTTAGTTTTTTACTGTGATCATTATTTAACATCTTAATCAAGCTTGTTAGTAGTAGACATAACAATGCTCTTTTTAATAGCATTAAAGCAGAATACTGTTTATTTAAAATGCTTACAACACATAGGTCCTTTAACAGTGACTATATGCCCTCATAGTTTCTCCATGCTTCGTACATCCAGGTAGATAAATAATATTGTAAATAACGTTTACATTTAAGCTCCTTTGTTACTGCTGACTGGATTTGAACAAGGTAAAAAACATGATTTCCATGATGCATTTGGACTCTTCTATGCTTTTAGTAAGCTACATCACACAGTTTGTGAAGTGGCTGGTTAGTGGACTGCATGTAAGCTGCTCTTCTACAAAAGTATTTAAAACATGACTTGGTTGTGTTTCTTATAGATTTTTGCTTTTTAAACAGTATTCTGCTCTCTCATTAGACAGGAGTTCTTCTTTAACCTTTTATGCTTTAACCATCCGTCCTGTCTGTACATGAGTATAGGGAGGTTGTATAGCTTTGCAAACAAATTAGTTGGATGCATAAAAGATAAAAGTGGAGTTTTGTATGTATTTTTATCTAGTTTGTGCAGAATGTGGAGGTTGATTTGATGGCACAAATCCGTTTATATTCATACATTCTAGTAGGTAAAGCAGTATCTTGCAGCCTTTGGTGTCAGGGTTGTTGTGATCCCCAGTAAACCCCACTAAATTTAAGGAATTCTTATCTGTTCCCTTTTAGCAAGTGATGAAATAAAACAGATATGAGCTTGTTGACCAGACCGATTTTGTAAGCGGTTAAAATAACTGACAAAGATAGAATTTAAATGTTGTACTTCTTAATATTTTTCCATTATGTGACAGTTACAGAAACATATACAACATGTTGAAGGGCTCGAATGGCTCATCATTTGTATTATGTCAACTATGTAATTTCTTCACTATAAGTTAACAATACACTGGGGTGTATGAAGTGCAACTCTAAAAAAGGGGTTTGGTAAAAAAAGAAGTAACATTTAAGTGTGTATTCATTTTATGATATGAGTGACCTAATCACTGGCCCAAAGAATTTGGCTATTTGCCTCTTATCAACTGGGCTTTTTTTAATATAATACAAATACGTTATTGGGGATTCACAGCAAACAGACATTGGCTTTCACAAGAATGATCACAGGAAACTGCTGTGTGTTCTTAGGTCTCGTTCACACCTATGCGTATTGCATATGCGTGTCTGTCGCGCGTTTTTTTACCGCGATACGCGGTAAAAAAGTTGCGTGACAAACGTGCGTTTCCGAAGGCTACTTGGCTGTATCCCAATGGAAAAGCGCAACAAAACGGCCCAAAGTAGAACCTGTACCTTTTCAGGCGTGGGCCGTTTTGTAGCGCGTTAGGGACGGGCGGAAATACGCCAAGGTGGGAACGAGACCATTGAATACAATGGGATTTATATTTTTGAGCGTTTTGTAGAGCGTTCGCCGAGCGTAGAACGCTCTACAACACGTTCAGGTGTGAACGAGGGCTTAATACCATGGTGTTTTGTAAGCTTCACAAGAAATTTTGTAGCTAATAAACCTTGTTCAGTTTTTGTTGAATGACATTGTTACCTATATATGCACATTTTGGTTATATTATTTGTATCAAAGGTACTCCAACTGCAGACGTTCTTTTACAATTTGTACCCAGGACAAAATATACACAGGCAGTCCCCGGGCTACGAACAAGATAGGCACTGTAGGTTTGTTCTTAAGTTGAATTTGTATGCAAGTTGGAACAGTAAAGTGTAGGGAAGGGTTAACCCCCTGTTAAGTTTGTTTTGCTGGGTGTGCCCCTGCTCAGAAGATTTCACCTCGCTTTCTGTCCGTGACATTTGGATTTTGCCAATTTTGGGTTGTCATGGAAACAAGGATTGGTGATAAAGCTTCAGTGGAGACCTTTTTCCCTTGATAACTCTTACAGGAGGGGATTTCCCTTCCTGGGGTAGATTTCTCACTTCCTGTTGTCTCAAGGACAGGAAGTGAGATTAAATCTTTCTAATGAGTATACAGACAGCAGTTAAAACCTCCCAGTGACCCAGAAGAAGAGGTGGGCACTGCTTTTCTGCATGTCTAACAAGAGCCAACTTCCTGTAATGTACATACATTACTATGAACTAGACCCAAAAAGGGGGGCACCCCTCGTCTGTACCAGTGCGGTGGCATTACAACTATTCCTGCTGTACAGTAAGGGCCCCCGTTTGTAATCTGGAGTCGTATGTCAGATGTTTGTAACTCGGGTACTGCCTGTTCTTTAGAGTTACTTATTTTGGATCTTTACTATAAAATGAATTCGAACAC
>NW_017307101.1:248737-255574 GCF_000935625.1 Nanorana parkeri
GGACTATGTAATGTAAAGTGTACATTGATTTAGAAATTGCCCCTTGCACACAGATGACAAGTGGTAATCTCCTAATTATCTCCTAAAAACACATTAATGACCATTTTAATATTTTATAGTTTATAAAGAAAATAGAGTTGGAGTGTCTTAAAGCTGCAGCGAATTGTTTTAACATATTATTGCATGTTTACCTGCATGTCTGGGAAGGTGGTCTTTTTGCAGAAATCTAACACTCTGTGACACTGCTTTATGTGCTTGCTTCACCACTTTTTGTATCGTCCTATGTACATGTCTTATATATGTCATTTCATTAACTGTCGTACTTTGTTGCTGCATTAATCACTTACCAATCAGACTGGGGCAGAGACCCACCTTCCCTGCCGTACAAAAGCCATTCAACCCTCAATCTGACCAGTATGGGTACCAAACTTGCAGGTTCTCCTGAGAATAAGTGGATTGATGCAAGTTCTAGGGGGAGTAGGTCCCCAAACTCCTCCCTGAGAAGCAAAGACACAGACTCTGGAAATGTAAGTAGATTTTAACATCAGGGTATGTTTTTGGATAGTCTGCCACATATGAGGAAATCTTTTGCAAACAAATATGCCATATCCTGAGTAATATGCAGCTACAATTTTTTTGGTCCATGCACTTTCTTGGGATTTAAGGTAGCAAATGTCAATTTAGCTCCCTGTCACCATTTTGTATGCCGGTGAAGGGAAAGCAACTTCTTGCTAACCACAGTTTTAAATCCAAATCAAATCTTAAATTTTTTTTTCTAATGGAAAATATTTTTGTCTAGTGAGTGGTATAATATGTTTAATTGTGGTAAATGGAACTACAAGCTCCTATCCCTTACAGCCAAAGAAGGTGCCATCTCAGCCTCTATATGAATTGCAGTTACCATGGTGCTCACATGTGATCAGCTGTAACACCAGCCATTTGAGGGCTTAAAGGTTTGGTTGAGTGCTGAAATAAGCACACTGGCAACCTTGGACGTTGGCATGGGAGACATTAAATTGGTGAAAAAAGTTCCTATTTAAAGAAGAACTCCAGGATTTTTTAAAATTAACCCTTGCATTGAGGTTAACGCCCACACTGCAAGCGTTAATTGTTTGTGTCTAGGTTAAAAAAAAGTTATGCTTGCCCAAAGCTCCAAGCTGGCTTCTTAGACCAGTCCTTCCACTGTCTCTCCCCCTCCTTTGCAGTGGTCTAAGGTCCTGTAAATCAGTGCTCCCCAACCTTTTTATCGCCGCGGACCGGTCAACGTTTGATAATTTTACCGCGGCCCGCTGAGGAGTGCAGATGGGGGCAGCGGGGCTGGTTTTCATTTATTCAATTTTTATTTACTTTGGAAAAATTTTATTTGTTTTGTTTTAGTATTTTTATTTTTTACATTTTTATTATTTTGTTACATTTTTAATATTTTTTACTATTTTTTTTTAAACTTAACTGTATTGCTATTACACTGAAATTTGGATAATAGCCCTGCTAATGCGACATAGGGATAGAGCACTGCACATAGGACCTATATTTAAATATGATTTAAAGCTTGAGGAACACAAACAGTAAAGACTTATTATATCATATTTGGTATTTTTGTTTTATTATTTTTACTTTATCGCCTTTTTATTTTGTTAGGTTTTTAATATTTTTTTTTAACTATTTATTTTTAAACTTAACTGTATTGCTATTACACAGGGGTTAACAAATCCCCCGTGTGATAACATTTGGAGGTGACAGGTACACTTTATTCAACCTGTCACCTCCAACACAGGAGTTCTAGCAGGCACTGTTGCTAGAACTCCTGTGTGGCAGGAACGAGCAGCAGCCGCTGAGGACAGAGGCTGAGGGAGGTGACAGAGCCTGTCACTACTCCACACCCCCCGCTCTGTCCCCGCGCTCCATGCTCTGTCCCCGCTCTTAGCGCTCCACGCTCTGTCCCCGCCCCCCGTTCTTGGCGCCCCCCGCTCTCAGCGCTCATTTAAGAAAAAATAAACCAGCCCTGCTACTTGTCCGTAGCAGGGCTAAAACAGTGTAAAAAGCACTTGCCCGGAACTACATGTCCCGGGCGTCGGGCGATACGAATTCCACACCCCTGTTAATGTTCCGTGGGCGGCCCGGTACCATTTGATCCACGGACCAGTACCGATCCGCGGCCCGGGGGTTGGGGACCACTGCTGTAAATCATAACACCTATACACAGTGTATAGACATGAGGGCGCTGAGGAAAAATTTACAATTCTGCAGGAAGGAGGAGACGGGCTGCAGAGAGCGCCATGACACTGGCCGGCTCAGAGCTTCGGGTGAGTTTATCTCTGTTATTTTATTTATCGATATATCGGCCGCCAAAACATATCGGACGAAAATTGCACTTTTAGCATAATGCCGAAAGAACTATGATTCGGCCGATAAATCGGCGCATCCCCGCTGGGCGCTGCTCTGTGTTCCAGGGGGGAGAAAAGAAAGTAACTGCTGGCTGAGCGCTCCAGGACGAGAGCGCTGTGAGCGGCCGTCTCTCCTCCCACACCGCTCAGCCGCCTATCACAGTCCGGCAGAGCGGTGTGTGGGCGGAGACAATGCTGTCACAGGAGGCTGAGCTCCCTTCCCTGCTCGATCAGCCTCCTGTGACAGCGTGTCAGAGAGGAGAGCGAGCACAAACACTCAGTGATCGCTGAGTGTTTGTAGATAATTGAGGACATGGTATGTTAACTATATCAATTATGAATGAATGGAAGAGATCTACTCCGCCTCATGTTCATTCATAGTTGTAGTTATAGTAAACATACCATGTCCTCATGTTATCAATAATTTTAAAACATTTAAATAAAACATTTTTGGTATCGGTTTCGGCCTGACTATATTTTTTTTGTTTCGGTTTTAGAATTTCCATTTCGGTGCACCTCTAATTTTATCATTTAGATGCAAACAAGCACTTGCGGGGGGTAGCCCCATTGCAAGGGTTAATAAAAATCCTGGAGTTCTTCTTTAAGATTAAACATATTTAAAGTGAAACACACATGCAATACGGTGCACTTTTGAACAGCTTTTATTTGGTCTAGAGTAGCTCTATTTTCATTAAAGCACTAACCGTTGGTTCCTTAACATCTGTTATTACATAAACCATTTCTTATAAAATGAAAAAATGTTACATTTATAATAATAGAGTGGACTATATGCTGCCCTCAGTTCTAGTTGACAGCTGAGACTTGTTTAGGACAACTGTTCAGTACAGTGTTGTCTTTTAATCTATGATAGTGCATGCACTTGCATTTCTGTTGAGGATCTTTCCTCCAGTAGTTAATATTACAGACCTTTTCTGTAAAGTATGCATAGGTGGCATGCAATAGCTATAATATTGATAAAAGCAATGTATGTACAACATTAGTGGATGAATTAGTGGATATTTTTACCCATGTATGTATTCTTTTTTGCATCTGCCAATAACTATAAACTAGATAACATGCAAACTACTTTTGTTTAGGGTAAAGAGACAAAACAAGTGAACGGTCTGAAAGATAGTGTGGATTCTAAACCAAAAGGTAATGCATTGTTAAAGTAACTGTTGTGTGTTATGCTTTCGCCATTTTTTCAACGTAGTGTTTTTGCTGTTCATTGTAGAAGTTGATGTACATCTATCTATTTAAATTGGGTCCCTGATGATTTCATGGTTTGAGTTACCAGATATGAGTTTTGAGTATAGATATGTAACCTGGATCCAAAACTGTACAACAGGTTCTTAGTGTTTCACTGTATATAAAGGTGTTTTGTATGTGACAGTGATCTCCAGCATTCTTCCTCAAGCTTTTTGTGGTACGTACAGACTGTTCTTGGGTTACATTTTTACAGTTTTACCCATTTTGATATAATCAGTACTTCATTTTTGATGTATGATAAAGTGGTTGTAAGATAAATAGAAGAGAAATATATTTTAGGTTATGATGCAAGGTTGCAGGGTCCAGGGTAATTGCTGGAATGTTTGATAATCATCATGATATAAATTACATTAAAGTATAATTAAATAATTTTTTTGCATATATCTACTGCTTGCTAGTTGTAGATATATGCAAAAACATAAAAAAAAGTTACTAAAAAGGGTTTTACTTGTCTCTGCCGCCCGCTCCTGTTCGAAGATCTGAAGATTCTTGAACAGCCGTGCACGATCATGGGGCGGGCGCATGCGCAGTAGAGATCTTTGGCCGGGAGAGGAGGAGAGAGAGAAGGTGTAAAGGTGCCCATACACCTTACAATTATCTGCAGATTTTCTGTGGTCAGATGGAAAAAGTGCAACAGATTGGCCCAGGTGGAGATTACCCCATCCACACAGTTAAGTGTAGATGGAGGAATCTGTTGCACCTTTTCCATCTGACCACAGAAAATCTGCAGATAATTGTAAGGTGTATGGCCAGCTTATGTCAATGCACTCAGCCCGGCAGCATGCGCACACACACACACACACACACACACCACAGACTCCGTGGGTCAGGAAGACACAGCAGTCAGCGCTGGGTCAGAGACCGGCACCAGCGTTGGAGGGATTGCTGAAAACTACAGGAAAGAAGATGATGATCGGATCAAGAAGCATCATTTAAGGTAAGTCCTTAAAGCAGCGTGTGTGATATAGATGTAGTATCTGTGACAATGTACATCGGTGAAAACTTTCTAGATGAATAAAAAAAGTTTGTTAATTTTTCTGATTACTGTAAATAGATCATAGGTTAATGACACACCATGTCTCTGCTGATCAATTAAACAAGTCAACTATATAATTGAATATATTTCTTCTCTTATTCTTTCACTCCTAGTGTTTTTCCCATGTGCCTTGTTTAAATATCTCATGAGTTTAAAGTACAAACTGATACTCTTTGTGAAGAGCCATCAGACAGATCTTGTTGCACAGGGAGGTTGAATTCACCCTCTGGAACACCTTTGTGTGTTCTTCAGTGTGTTTCACACAATATGCATGTGCAGTTTGTTGTTTTTTTCTTTCATCCGTATTAGTGGAAGTTATTAATACAAATAACTTTTAAGGTTCTAAAAATGTATTTTTGTTGGACTGCTGAGCCCTTCTTGGACAGTGTTCGTGAACAATGTTTGAGTAGTGATGATTGGATCAAGAGTATCAGTGAGAGTTTCGATTTGCCTGAACGTTTGAATTCAGTTCTCGCTGATCTGTGGAGAAATATACAATTTAGGGAACCATGTAATGGTGAATATGAATTGCATTACCATTCACACTCTGGACAAATCTGCATGCATATATTTAGGAGAATCAGAGTGCTGTGCTGCTCAAAACATACAAAATATTACCACAATAGTGAAAAGTAACATTGTTCAATGCAGTGATCTAACACCGACTTGTGGACAAAAATAAATATCCTCTAAAAGAACTATGGGGTAAGTGTTTTTCCCCATAGTTCTCTTTAGGGTCACCGGAGGACATATACTAACCACCTCCCGTGACCCAAAGCTCAGTATATCGCGCGCATACTGTGAGTGCCACAGCCGGGACAGATCCCGACACTGTCGAGATCCACCCAGTTGTGTGAGTGACAGCGGGCTCTGCCTATCTAGAGGCAGAGCCAGCTGTGCCCGCCTCCACCCCTGTTCTTCCTCCACTCAGCGCTGGAGGATCGAAGGGAGGGAGCGGTGACTGACTATCGGGAAGTGAGCGGATCGGCAGCATGTTTCTGCTCACTTACTGATCAATAGAGCCAACCTGTTACCTTATCACAGGTCAGCTCACAGGCAACCACTCACCTCATAGATCTCCTTTTAATTGTGACAGTCCACAATTGTTACAAAGTCTCCACATGCATGATAGAGAACAACCCCGTGAGTCTGTGTTGACATAAATCTGTGCTATTCTGTGCAATACAGCAAAGAGAGGTTTCCACCATCCTTCACATATGCATGTTCCACCAATCC
The DNA here is from genome assembly GCF_000935625.1 of Nanorana parkeri. NCBI lineage: Eukaryota > Metazoa > Chordata > Amphibia > Anura > Dicroglossidae > Nanorana > Nanorana parkeri. The sequence goes on from NW_017307101.1 coordinate 254,663, forward strand.
GTTCTTTAAAAAAAAAAAACTCCCTCTCGTGAATTTCTTTCGTTCAGAAAGCTGCTCACCTTTTTTGTTCAGACCGATTTTTATAAATGGTCCTACCACAGTGGGTCCCTCTTTGCCCTCTGGCACTCAGAGGTACAATCCTCACCGGCCGGATACTGCTTAATTCAAGCCTCCTGTGTTCCCAGGATACTCATGCAAGGGGTGAAAAGCAGATCATAGTGCACTATGTAGCAGAAATAAACAAAACCTTTTAATTTAAGATGTACACCTGGGCGGAGATTGGTAGCACTGTGTGGAAGCACAAACATCTGTGGAGCCTGGATGGTGATCATCTCCCTATATTATACTGGGATTACTGCCCTGTTAAAACCTTTTATTTAAAATATACTCACAAATGAAAAAAAATATGATTTATTCTTACGAAGTCACAGAGAGTAATAAAAACTTGGAGATATTTGCTCTCCCCAAATCTTTCCAAAACTAGGACAAAAACGGTTGTAGCCGGTATTCAGTGCTAAGGTCTGCACCCATAGTAGGTTGCAGTGTCTCTCAGTGGTGACTGAAGCCCTTGTTAAAAAAAAAGTGCGTGTATATATAGATAGATATAGATATGTGTATATATGTGTGTGTGTATATATAGAGAGATGGAGAGATAGAGAGATGGAGAGATGGAGAGATAGAGAGATAGAGAGATGGAGAGATGGAGAGATGGAGAGATAGAGAGATAGAGAGTATATATAGAGAGATAGAGAGATGGAGAGATAGAGAGATGGAGAGATAGAGAGATAGAGAGATAGATAGAGATAGATAGAGATAGATAGAGATAGATAGAGATAGATAGAGATAGATAGAGATAGATAGAGATAGATAGAGATAGATAGAGATAGATAGAGATAGATAGAGATAGATAGA
>NW_017307101.1:255736-265881 GCF_000935625.1 Nanorana parkeri
TGGAGAGATAGAGAGATAGAGAGATAGAGAGATAGAGATAGATAGAGATAGATAGAGATAGATAGAGATAGATAGAGATAGATAGAGATAGATAGAGATAGATAGAGATAGATAGAGATAGATAGATAGGGATAGAGATAGATAGATAGGGATATAGATAGATAGATAGGGATATAGATAGATAGATAGGGATATAGATAGATAGATAGAGAGATAGATAGAGATATAGATAGAGATATATGTATTTTTTTTTAATTTAGTGCTCCTTGTAATATATTCACAGCAATAGAGAAGCATTTCTCTTCATCCTGACAGGGCAAGGCCCCTAGAATTGGAACTCCTTTTTTTGTGTTTCATGTGGCATTTTTTTCTTGCGATGGGGTGTAGGATATACCTAGTCTTGCAAGGACTTTGATGCAAGGTTCACTTTAAGGATTTTTAAGTGTTTGGACAGGGGATGAAATGCAGGGGAAAGCATAAAACATTTTTTATTTTTTGGCCCCAAAACTCCATGCTGAATACTTGAAGCATATGGACCTCTTGTAAAACAAAAAACAGTTGACATATATGAATGTGTGGTCAGATTTGAAGACTAAATGAGTCACTGCTGCTGCTTTGTTGTGGGGGCTGTGTGCACATAAGATGGGGGTGAAATTGAAGGTCTGTCTGCCCTGGAGCCCATTCTGGTTTTTAGCACCCCTGTCCCCAAGTTACATATTTTACGTATAACTACAGCTGATTGAAGAAACATGCATGTGTGACTTCCTGTATAAAATAGAATGTTCATTGGCTGCAACAAGTGTTTTGAAATCATTGGCCATTAATCAAAATGTTCCATGGTTCACATAAGGCTTACTCGTGGCATGCAATGACAGCATGAATAGATTAATTGAAACTTCTTTGCTGCTTCATAACATTGGTATAAGTGGAACAAAAAATAGAAGCGCTACTAACCACAATATAGGATGCAAAATTGCTTTGTAAACAGTTTGTGAATTGATACGAATGTGATACATGAAGAGCATATGTGTGGAACTAAGGAAGGGTGACTCACTGTTAATGAAGAATAGCGGATGTTTGCAGCTTTCAGTCACGAACGTCTCCTCGCTATCTTACTCCGGTCTTGAAAAAGAGGCATAGCCTCGAAACGCGTAGCCGACTGCAGCTTGACACCACCCAGTGAGACGGACTGTTTTGCCGACCAGCCCGGTGCTCGTTTCTAAGTTCCATCCCTCACTGGTTGCTGACAGTGATAGAACCGCCGCAGAGCGGCTTCTTTTTGCCTCCTATTTTTACAGCCGACAGGACTCAGCCTGGCCAGCTGTTTCCTTACGGCACCCGACAGCACCAAAACAACTAGTGCTCAGCCCGATCTCTGACATGGCTACATGATTCCACCTCCAGCCAGCCATAAATCTCCCTGCGCTATAGTCACAGGAGCCTTCGTGACTGGAAGCCGCTAACATCGTCTATTCTTCATTAGCAGAGGCTCAACACGTCCATCAAACAGTGAGTCACCCTTCCTTAGTTCCACACATATGCTCTTCATGTATCACATTCGTATCAATTCACAAACTGTTTAAAAAGCAATTTAGCATCCTAGATTGTGGTTAGTAGCGCTTCTATTTTTTTGTTCCACTTATCTAAATATACAGGGTCCCTCTCCCTGCTTCAGAAGTCCGCACACACCACACCACTAACTGTTACCACTACAGAAGTGCGCTTACCATCTTTTTCTGTTTTTTACATAACATTGGTATAGAATCTATTACCCAGAATGGTTCCATAATTGAACATGCTTTACAGCATTTAATACATTAGGTCTTCATAGTTGTTGTAACCTAAAATTAATTTAGAAATGCTCAACAGTTTTCTCTTATTAATATGTAGTCCAAGCTTGAAAGTATGTTTTTATTAGTTTGTTGGAACCTTTACGTTCTGGATCTTTGGGTAAAGAATTTAGCACCTATACTGGTGTTCAACTAGATTATCTTGTTAGTACCGTGTCTGTTATGTTTGGAAGATGAGCAATAACCCTTTGTACTAAACAGCCTTGCCACTTGAGAACGCAAATATATAAACTGCTTACAAATCTCAGTATTTTTTTATATCGGGCTCTTGAGGATACTTGCTTTCATTGCTTTCATTTGCATTTAGCATTCTAATATTTGAGGATTTGATAAAGAGTGCAGACAGCTCTCAACTATGTAAACATTACTTGTATCCAATGGTGTGGCTGTGACCCATGTTCTAATTGACTAAACTTTGTTGGTGTGATATACAAATGAAATGTATATAAACACGTATTAATGCTAACAAATGCACTTTGTGTATGTAATTTCTCTCCCAGAAGGGTATGAATGCAGTCATGATTTGGATTCTTCATTTTTATGGTTTTATTCCGTTTATTTGGTCATAAAATTGTCTTGCTTTGTATTTTTCAATTAGACACTGAGCCAATTTCTTTGAGAAACAATAAAAGGCGGTCACAATTTTTTGAGCAAGGTAACCCTTGTAAACAAGTAATAGATGTTGTGCTACTGCTGAATGTCCAACGGGATCCTTTAGTACTAACCATGGTGCTGGGTTCTGAGCCTCTACTGCCATCTGCTGAAAACAACCTATTACATTTGTTTTCTCTTCAGGATCATCTGGTTTTTCATACAACTCATGGGTCTACTTATGTGGTAAAGGGTGGTTTTTTTGTGTTCTGGTATTTCCTTTTGTGAAAAAAAACATTCTGGAAGAAAAAGCCTATGACAGCTATTTGTGCTGTGTATACATGTTGCACATTTTCATTTTCATGTTCTATATTTTCTACACTTTTTTGGCTGCTTTGGCTTATTTTTCTAATAAACACTGGTCATTTATTTTTGCCATTAAACATTACATTGTCTGCTATATGAGCCCCCAAAAATATTCAGAGAGTTATTATTTAATATTTCCAAGTTGCTATATTTTTTATGAACATTTAAGTATAGAATGGTATTGGCTAGTCAGTGGCTTGACCAGTATTTGCTCGGTTAGCGGTTTCTACAGAAACAATTTTTCTTTCTTGTAAAATAGTTTTTAATATGGAATGTGTAATAGATTTAAGAGAAGAAATGATCTAGGTAGTAATAGAGTTAATGTTTTGGGAAATATTAGGAACTTCAGCAAACTCTACCTTTTGATTACATTAACATGTTTTCAATATATTGGCCATTTATTTGAAATGTGTTTTTGAAAGGTGTGTTTCACATTTACATCCTAAATTCAATTTTATTTACGTTTTTGCTACAAAATTTGACAACCATCAACTTTTTTTGGAAGTAGGAATTGCATTCATGCCAGCACTGTTTGCAGAGTCGCTGACAGTCTAAAAGAAATGGTTGCCTAGCTTTTTCTGTGCATGTTAAAGCTTTTCTGTTTTTACTAACCAGCATGTGTGTGTGCATTTGTGCTCCTGTTTGTCTATGTTGAAAAATATTATAACATTTTATATCGAATTTGAAAGCATTTAATTATTATTTGTGAAGCACATATTTACTCTTGCAATTACAAAACAGGTTTAGAGATTGCAGGCTATTAGCTGGGTAATTTTCTGAGATTGTCATCTGTTTTTCCTGAATTACCACAATTATTCTCTAGTCATATTTTAACACATTAGGTGGGATACATTTATTGTTTCTATTTGAACTAAAGAAAAAATATTAAACGTGCACTTTTGTGTAAAAAGGCAAGTACGCCCCATGGAAATTAGATTTTTCAACAAATTTTAACAGGCAAACAGTGCCTACAGATAAAGGTGATGTACTTAAAAAATACATATAAAATGAACATGGTGTATTAAATCTCATGTGATCTAAATGAACAAAAAAGCGCATCGTCCCAAGGAAAAAAAGTACAACCTCCTACATTTACCGCCACTTCGTTTCAAATTAAGATCCCATTTCTACTGTTTAAATATGTGGAAAAAGTCAACAATGTGCAACTATTGCACAGGACTGTAATTTTGACTAAATTATATGTACACTTTTTTTTCTCAAGTGTCTTTTAGCAGATGTAAAAAAGCAGATGTAAAAACAAAAAAGGTGTACTATATTGCCTGGACTTCTGTAAATTACTAAAATATGTGAGAAAATTACTATTATAGATTTTAGTGTGCTGAGACGAGTATAGCTTCACACTTAAGTGGTTTTGATTTTATTTTAGTGTGCTGAAAATTCAGAATTGTTAGTGTACTTATGTCTAATATGCACTAGGGCTCCCTCTACCCTTGTTGTTGGCTAGGTGAAATTTATGTTAAAATTGCTGTAATACCAACCTGTAACCAGGGTCTGGTTTCTTAGGTGACAGGTTGTGCTTTTATTTATTTATTTTTTCTCTTTACTGCCTTACTTCCTCCTTACAGCCATGGATCTGTGTAGGGCAGAAGCACTAAATTGAAGTAATCATAATCTGAGGTCCGCTCTAATTTTCTATTTGGGGTAAAGTAGCCACTGTCGGTTTATTTTTATTGCTAGTGTAATTAAGTATAAATATGTGGCTACTGCTAATCTTGTGGGGTTTTTTTAAAATAGCCTAATAAGTATTTTGTCATCAAACTAAAAGTATTTTAAAGCAGAACTCAAGACAAAGGTTTTTCGTCATTTTTAGTATGTTTAAAAAAAAAGTAAGTTACTGTTTATGCCACGAGCTGAATGCTGCTCTGTAGTGTAAAATTCATATTTTTTATTCATGCCGGATAGTACAGCTATCACTGTCCTTCAAGCCTGCTGTGACTCTCCTACAGGGAAGCATTAGTGTCATTTATCAGCCCCCTTTCCTCTTGTCCATTCACAGAACCCTTTGTGTTCTGTATAGCATTGACTTGAGTATACAAGGTGTTCTTTGAATGCACAAAGGGAGAGGGGGTGGATAAAACACTATTGCTTTTCTTTATTGAGAGCTTCCGCTCTCAAAGCCGCAGCAGACCAGAAAAACTGTGCGATCTGTACTAAGTGCAGGTATGAATTTTACACTACAGAGGAACACTCTGGACATGGTGTAAACCTCATAATGGGTAACTTTACCGGGAGTAATGCTTTAATTGTAAGCATTCAAATTCACTCTTTCATTAATGTGTTTTAATGTGCGTAGTGTGGGAATTGATGCCTTCCAATTACCTTTTCCTTTCTGTTTATAGGAAGTTCAGATTCTACTGCACCAGATGTAAGTATTTGTTTACAATGGGTTATTAAGAACCTGGTGTTTTATTGGAAAGAAAATGTAATATATTATGGTATACCTCCTTTGATTTTAGCAGCACAATTTTGACCCTGGAGAACCAACATGGTTTTTCTTGCTGGTTCCATTAGTAGTGATGTCCAATTTAGATAGGATGTGAGAACTTACCATCTCCTAAGTTATTTTTTACCCTAAAGGTTATTAGGATTCAACTGTTTTTTTAGTATGTTGCATCCTACAGGGATACCATATTTCTGCTTGATATTCAAGCACTTTTGTGGGATATGAGAAAAGTATACTGATGGGAATTTATCAGAACTGAAGCAGGCAATCTGGAGCAGTTGCCCATGGCAACCAATCAGCTTCTCTTTCCTTTTCAAAGCTCAACTGAACAAACTAAAGATAGAAGCGGTTATTCTGGACAACTGCTGCAGATTATATCTGCTCCAGTTTTGATAAATTACCCTAACTGTATTTTGATATGCATTGAGTTCATCTAATTTTAAGCTAGATGTTTTCCAGCCTTGCTTTCAAAAGTCATTCGTAGCACAATGGCAATGTAGTTTATGATAGAGTATTATATTTGATACTGGACTTGTATAATTTGATTGGTTTTGTAATTGCAGATGCCAGTTCCATCCATAAACGTTTCAGCACGATGGTCTTGGGATCCTCAAGATGAAAGAAAGAGGCAGGAAAAGTGGCTCCAAGAACAAGAACAAATTCTGCAGGTAGTAAAATATATAAGAACACAAAAATAGTTTGTATGCCTATAGATCTAAACCGATTGTGTAATGTACAAGTAACTGTGATATTCAGCTTTGACAAGGGGGCACCTTCGTTGCGGTTTTGTGGGAGGGACAAACAATTTAGAGACAACTTCACCATTGTAGCCTCCAAAGAAAGTAAGATGAGATTCAGTTCCCCAGCAAATTGTCACTTTTCAATGGTGTAAGCCTTGAAAAATATGGAATATTTTTTATTATGGGACTCCACAAAAATAACAAGTTCATAGTTTTTGTTTTGTAAGTCGGAGAGCTCATTCAACATTCATGCTCAATTTTTATTCACTGTACTTAAGTTTTGAAAATAAATATGTCTCTTTTGTACACCAGGAAAAGTATAAGCGAGAGCAAGAAAAGCTTCAAGAAGAATGGGCGCATGCTCAACAAGAAGCAGAGAAAGGAAGATCTCAGCAGACCAATCAGGTTTATTTTTATTCACTTCTATTTATTTGAGCTATTAATAGGCACATATGACACTCACCAGTAGCTTATATTTATCACAGGAGGAAACAATCCTAAAATTTAACAGTTCTGCAACTTCACATGCCCCCTCGTACCTGATGCCAGAAGGTTCTGACGCATCGGATTTAGTGAGCAGTGAAGAGGACGATGGAGAACAGGAAAGGAGAGTGGAAGAGGAACGTGAGAGAAAGAGAAAAGAAGAGAAGTTGAAATTCTTAGAAGCACAGAGGCGCCGGGCAGAGGAAGAAAGCAACCGGCGTCAGCAAGAAGAAACAGAAAGGAAACGGCAATATGAAGAAAGAAGGCAAAAAGAAGAGGAGCAAAGGAGACTTAGGGAAGAAGAACAGCAGCGGAAGAAATATCAAGAAGAACAGCAGCGACTGAAATCTGAGAGTGAGAGAGGCCAGAGTAATTACATCAGGTAGGGGAGTGCAACTAGAAGATTTGATAAATATATGTAGAAAGGTGTCACATCCTGGTGAACATTGTTGCTATGCTATGGGAAAAATTAAAGTGTTTTGTTTAAATCAATGTATGAATTTAACAAACAGGCCCTGGTGAGCCCTCACAGAGCCCTGGTGAGCCCTCACAGAGCCCTAGTTTAACCAGGGCTCTGTGGGGTATCACCAGGGCTCTGAGGGGTCTAACCAGGTTGGTGAGACCCCACATAGCCCTGCGAAGACCCTACAGAGCCCTGGTTTAACCAGGCCTCTGTGGGGTCTAACCAGGGCTCTGTAGGGTCTCGCCAGCCCTAGTTAAACCCCACAGAGCCCTGTTGGGACCCTACAAAGCCCCGGTGAGACCCTATAGAGTCCTAGTTTAACCAGGGCTCTTTGGGATCTCACCAGGGCTCTGTGTGGTCTAACCAAGCTGGTAAGACCCTAGAGAGCCCTGGTTTAACCAGGGCTCTGTGGGGTTTTACCAGGCTCTGTGGTGTCTAACCAGTCCTCACAGAGCCCTGGTGAGACCCCACAGAGCCCTGGTTATACCAGGGCTTTGAATGGTCTTACCAGGGCTCTGTGGGGTTTCACCAGGACTGGTTAAACCCCACAGAGACCTGGTGAGACCCCACAGGCCTGAGTGGGGCCTCATGTTTAGGTTTCGCCTAAGGCCTTGCAAACTCTAGAGCCGCATCTGATCACAGGAGTACCAAGCAGCTGGTGCCCAAGGTTGAAGAAGGGCCTGACGCTGGGGTAGGGGAAGCTATGTGGTGAGACCCCACATAGCCCTGGTAGGGGAAATGGCACTTTCGGCATAGTTTAGGTCATCAAGTTCAAGATGTAAGAACCTTTATTACACAATTACAACCATTTATCTGATTGTCTGAACAGTTTTTCATAAATGTTAGTCAGCTATAGCTTTTCTAAATTTAGTGATATTTTTATTGGTCTGCCAATGCTACGCTTCTGATTGGTTGCCTTTTTTTTTTTTTTTTACTGCTCACATTTTTATTTTCTTAAAGAAAACATGTACTGAGAAAATAAGTTGCCATGGTTTGTTGCATGGCTTTTATGTTGCTCTGCAGGATAAAATATCTTGAGTCACTCAGGCTGGGTTTACACCTAGGCGTATCGAATATGTGTGTTTTGTCACTGCGATTCGTGGTAAAAAAAATGCGCGACAAACACGGGTTTCCAAAGTCTATCTGGCTGTATCCCAATGGATACGCACGGCAAGCATGCCCCAAAGAAGCTCCTGTACTTCTTTGGGCGTAGGGCGTTTTGCAGCGCGTTCCTACGCAATGTAAAACGCCCAGGTGGGAGCCATGCCTATAGGCAATCATTGGTTTTCACATGTTCAGTGTTTTACAGAGCGTAGGAATGCGCTGTAAAACACTTAGGTGTGAACCAGGCAAAGTTCTGACTTTCTTGACTTAGCTTGATGTATGCGTGTTCTGAGTCAGTGACTTGGGAAGTGTTGAGTCAAGAAATAGCCAAGTAAGTATCATTTTCTATGAGGTGAACAATGGCAGCCTCTATATTTCTCTCAGTGCAGGTGTCCTTGTACAGTCTGTCCACTGTGCAGCCATGGTCATAATGTTTGTTTATTATTCTTTTTAGAAACAAATGGACAGATTCTTCAGATTCAGTTGATTATGCATACCCAGGCAATGGTAAGTGATGATGATCTTTTATGTAAAGGTCAACCAAAAATACTGCCTTTTGCATCCTTTATGAAAGCATATCGGCAGGGCAGCACGGCTTTGTGGGCTCTTCAACAGACTGAAAAATTACTAAAGACCCAAAAGTATCAAATGGCATGGTGATATTGGGAAAAGTTCTGTCTGAGAGTCTCGCCATCCTTCAATACTCACAAAATCGCACAGGCTAATATCTTATGAGTGTTCATGTGAATAAAAGGGACAACTACTGTCTCCATTTTTCCATTGGGAGATTTCTCCTTACTACCCACTTGAAGTCAATTCATGTTCTAGTGAGGAAAGTTTTTAGAACCTCCTAGCACAATTGTATATTCCTTTTCATCCTTCTGATGGTGATTTCCTCTCACTTTGTCTATGTGATGGATTAACAGTGTTGCTGTAATAAATACTAGAGCAGATTAGAACTGTTGCCTACAACAGCCAATATGGTGTCTTTTTTTAATACATTTATAACAAAGGTTTGTTTAGCGCTTGTGACCGCAGAGTATCTACATATTGTTTAGTTCAGAGTGTAAAAATGTTAACTCGTAAGATCATTACCCCAGGAAAAAAGTTAATCCAAAATTTTATCAGGAAACCCATGCTGGTGTTGAAGAGGGAATTTCCTCATCCTTTCTCTTGTCTTCCCAGGACAGGATATGAAGAGACATTTCCACAATTTAGATATTTTATAAAAATGTACATGTTAACATTTCTATGTTATAATCTAGTGGACCAAGTGGTATTAGCAAGTAGCTTTACGGATCTGCAGTATGATATTTATACAATTTCATGTGATAACAATGCAAGGTTTTCTCCTAATACTTGCATGGTAATCTTACAATATGTAGATTATTTCTCTGTTATAGAAAATTCCATAACATTTTAAGCCTTTCACATACATTGAATACAGCTAGTTTGTTTCTTTTAGCAACTCATTGTAAAAATTCACAATTTACTTAAACCCTTAAAGCAGCACTATGGTTTTGCTGACTGGGTATTTGAGGATGAACAAAAAAGAGAGCGAGAAGAGGGTACCCATCAGAAATAGAAGTGCAGAGAAAAATAATTACACAGAGACAAGCTATTCCAAGCCAAGCTGGGCCATTGCTTCGCTCCCTGCTTCTCAGTCAAGCCAAATCATTGACAATGGTGCTTCTCTGCTAGTTGAAATAGGCTATTAAAATTGCTTTGTTAAAGTGTAACTCCACCTAGTTGACAAAAAACTTACTTAGAAACACAACTGGAACAGGAGTCAATCACTAACTATTTTTTTTTTTCTGGAGAGCCTCTAAGCTTTCAAATTGTACAATTTTCTGCTTCTTAAACATCCACTTAAAAAGCGTACCAAGCCAAATTGGTATCTAAAATGTTGTGAAGGTTTTCTCCCTCTACCTGTGCTAGACAGTGGAGACATCACTGAAGAGAAATAGACATGTGAATCTAATTGGTAAGAAGCTCTGTACCACAAATGCTAAACAGAATCACAGTTGAAAGCAAAATGGAAATGTATTTTAATCCCTGGCTATGAAAAATAAATGCTTAGTCCC
>NW_017307101.1:265963-290367 GCF_000935625.1 Nanorana parkeri
CATCCTGAGCAACATGAAGAATTGCTGCCAATATTGATCTAAGCATTACACTACCTGCTTTGGAAGCATCGGATGCAAAGATGATTATTTCCATTATTTCATCTGTCAGTGTTTAGGAAATCTGCAGAATATTTTCTGGTGCTGACTGCACCCCAATATTTTATGACTGTTCGGTACTGCTGGTGTCCTATTCAATGCTCTGGTTCGGTTCGTCATGTTATAATGGCAAACAGCAAAGAAACAGAAGACCACGACAAGTATTTGTTTGTGCTCCAGATAGTGTTTTGCTGGTGTATGATCGGAGAAAGGGCCACAAGCCGATTTCATGCTGTGTTTGGATTGTATATTTTATAATCCAGTTATTAAAATTTCTCTGCTCTTATTCCTTTACAGTGTGTCTTACATGTGAGGCTTCATTTTTCTAACGTTTTAAATCGTCCATCACATTTGCTTGTTTGCTCCTATGTTGATTTTCTTTTGTGTGTCATTACTGCTGGGTTTAGACAGAATCATGTTCTGTGCTTGTTAGAGATGCCTTTGTTTTTGCTGTATTGTGTAGGAGATTGTCAGTGCTTTATCTGCTGCTTATTTATCTGGTCAGTTTGACTTGTATACTTTGTGCTTGAATTTATTTTTTCTAAGTGTTACACGATTATTTGCACAGGTTTAAAGTTTGCTGATAACCAAGACTTAGATGTTTGCTATTTTTTTTATATAAAATATGCAAATAAGCCTCTACAGGAGGGGAAAGAACATATGGCCATTTTTACTTTTATCATTTACCATTTACTATTTCATTTTCATTGTTACAGACAGCAACAGGAGCTCTGGCACTACATGGACAGCAGGTGATTTACAGCAAAAATCACAAAAGGAAATCTCTGCAGAGCTGGAAAGGCAGAAAATAATTCAAGAAATGAGGAAGAAAACTAATCTCAGCAATGACAACAGTTGGATAAGGCAGCGTAGCTCCAGTATCACTAAAGAGACGTCATCTGTTCCAAATCTTATGAGAAGGTATGCTTTAGCTTTAAAAGAAGAAAAAAACTAAAAAGCTAGACATAGATTCCAGAACGTGGTCCAACATGCAGTTGCCTTGAAATCACAAATATCTATCCATAAACATTCATAGCAAAGTTACCTGATCATGCTAGTTAGCGGCGATAGATGAGTGCAGACACCTGGAAAGAGAAATAGGAGGTGTATGTTGCAGTTTGATAGCAATCATGAAATGATATGCATAGTAGCAAACTTAAACTTGTTGGCTTTTGGGTCACAGGAGTGCATTTGCTGACAGTCACTGCTCTCTGCTGGGAGCAGAAACCGAGAGCTGACCAGCGGTTACATGATCACTCGGCTCTTAGTCTTGGAGCAGACGTGGGACACCTGCAGTGAAGTATTGTGGAGAGTACATTTTGTTTACTTGCTGTAAAGTAATTTTTATAGGGTATTGGAATAGGTCTGTCCTAAAATCTCACCAACACATTGTAGATCATACGTTACCTGCATAAGACATGCTCTGGTCAGTTGTAGTGGAGATGTTTGGGGCACTAGAATAGATTCTCCCCCCCCCTCCTTTTTTTTTTTTGTATAAACAAAGCTTGCTTCTAGTGTCTTACACAGAGGATTCTATTTGCTTTTGCAGAGGTGAATCATTGGATAATCTAGACTCAAACCCAGGTTCCCAAAGACCGTCTTGGACAAATCATTCATCATCGTACAGCTCTTTGTCATCCAGTCAAGATTTTAGTCAACCATCTCAAGTGGTTTCCACATCTAACCGCACTTACCTACGTGACCCATATTCCAGCCTCCCAGTGTCTTCCTCAGGATCTGTGCGGAATGCTTCCCTTTCTCAGACATCTATGTCCTCTACTTTACCTCAAAATCAATCTACCACACAGACATCTGGTCAGCAGCGCAACAAGTAAGAGCACTGTTTAATTTATTTCATTTGTAGTCGTGTTTGAGTGCATTTCTTCTACCTGTGACAGTAGGACCATTTAGCAGGGATCAGCACTCTGAAGCTTTAATAGAGTTTCTCTGTTGCCTAATTATTACCTAGTACATCCTTTGTAAAAAAAAATCATCCTTAGTAGATCGGTCTTGCATGGCTTTTCAATTGTGAAAGAAAAGAATAGCATTGCAGACCTGATCATAAATAAGTTTCAGCTGGCATTTGCCCTGGATAGGGGCCAATTACCATGGTGTGGTCTTTGTAAGTTTCCGGCTTTTTTTTTTTTTTTTTTTTAAGATTTGTTTACCTATTGCTGCACTGTTATCCTCCTGTTGCTCCCATTGCAGTAACCAAACAAAATGTGAGTCATTAAACTAATGTTTTCTTTGAGATTTAGCAGTTAGACTGTAATTACATTTTGACTTCCATAATTGTTTCCTAGCTAAAGATGTTTTTATTCCTCAAGTCGTCAGATGGTGCTTCAGAATTCGTCGCTGCGGTCTAATGCTGCTTGTCTACAAAGGATCCCCAATTTTCTTCTTCTTTTGACTTGCTTTTACATTCCAGGATTCAAACAAGGACTGAGTTATTTTCTTATTCTGTATCTAGGTCAGTGAGCGGGAAGAAGTTGTGCTCTTACTGTAATAACAGTTTGGGCAAAGGAGCTGCCATGATCATCGAATCTCTTGGTCTTTGTTTTCATTTACATTGTTTTAAGGTGAGACTATGAGGGGATTTCAGTTGATCCTCTGTCAGCTTAACTAATCCGCATTGCTGTAGGTACTAACATTAATCCTGTGCATGTTGGAAGTTCATTGATATGGAAAATCCTGTCAAATATTAAGAGTTTATACTACAACCTTTTTTATCAGTATTATTCTTAAAAGGCTTAAAATGCATCTCTAGGAGAATTTAAAAAAAATTTGTGTAAAGTAGGAAAGGGTTAAGCGGTTAGTCCCTTAAGTTTTAATTGCCATCTATTTGCACTGAGAACCATTATCACCGATCAAGAAAATAAGGGGAAATACAAAATTTAAAATGTGTCCTCAGAAGTACAAGGAAATTTTTCAGTGGGGACAACAGTCTGATGGCAATTCTTATCACTTTGGGAAATTTCCTTTTAACTTTCTGTTTCTCTGGAAGTTGTGAATAGAAATTTCCCCAATGGTGCACTAAGGGCTAGTTCACACCAAATGCATTTGTGATGCAGTCCATTCAGTTTGGCAGCTGCATCAAAATCACATCAATGCTTTCCAATGGGATTTATGGTGCTCTGTTCACACCAGTGCAGTCCGTTCCGAAAAAATCCTGCTTACCACATTTTGACTGTACCGCAACACATGAAAATGCATTAAAAACGCATGCAAACACACTGGACTGCACCTTAAAGCCCATTTTAAGCTTAAAGTGTTAAAAACACTGCAAAATGCATCGCACTGCAGCTGCACAGATGCACGCAGTTCTGGTGGTATCTAACCCTAACAGCAAACAAAGGGCATGGTTTCTAGTATATAGAAACCTAAATCGTTTGCACCGAGTCCTGACCTCAACCCTACTGAACACCTTAGTACCTGACTTTGTAAGTGATTTTTCCCATGAATGGGCACAAATTCCAACAGATGCACCCTACAATATAGCTGCAGGGTGACAACTCCATATTAATGCCCATGGTTTTGGAATGGAATTTCCAAAAAGTCCATATAGGTGTGTTGATCATGTGTCTACAAACATTTGTGCATATTTGGGTCTATATGTGGGTCTATTTATCGTGGTTTCACCCAAGATTTACACAACTTTCACTTTTCTAAGGTTTACACTTTTTTCAAATGAAATCTTATGAGAATATGTGAATCTTGGATGAAAGTTTTATACATTTTTGATGAAAACCTATTTAAGAAATAGAACCCTGTAAAGTACTTAGAACTTTGAAAAAGTGGGTACTAGAAAGATATCCCCAGCACCTACTCCATTGTATTACCCTATAAATGCTGCCATAATTGATTCCTTTGTTCGTAACAGCTGCAAGATGCTAAATGTAACTGTTTAAAAAAACAAAAAAGGGAAAGCGAAATCTTTAAAAACTGGTTTTCTGAAAGCTCCAGACTACTTTTATATCATATATAAAACGGTTTTATAATTTACATGGTAATTTTTTTCAATTCTGGCACCTATGATGTAAGGAGGGGTTGGGGAGGAGTGACCACGCATCTTCTGAACCTAAACAATGGTCAGATGGTTATGGGCCTATCTTCAAGCCCCAGCTATCTGGTGAACCTTTGTAACATGCACAGGACAAAAGAAGGCCAGACATTACATTAAGATACATGTATAACATAGAATGCTAATCTGTAGCTAGCCTTTCTGGTGGTGCATTAAAACCATAATAGCACACATTTCTGATTGAATTTTACATCTACAGCTGCAACAACAAAGTATATGTTTGTCTTTCGTGTATATTAATCAAAGCATAATTGGTATCGAGCTGCGACTGTGCATTGTCTTCTTTCTTATAAGCTTGGAATGCTCTTGAAAACCTGGTGCTATTTTGAAAAATGTCTCTGTGCCGCATCTGTTTAGCTCATGCCAAATCTCTGCTCTTTTACTGGTGCTTTGTTGGATATTCTGCTTTTGCTTGACATGATCACCTTTTGTATAGTAAAGTAACCAAACCTAATTGCAATGCGTGCCTGCCAACTAATCCTCTAATCATTTAATTTGCTTTGCTGCTTGGGTTTAGATGTTTCAGGCTGTGCTGGATCTGTCTTCTAAACTGGAATGTGTGCAGAACCCTTGCAGTGTTTTTGACCCTCTTGTCTTTTTTAACAGTGTATTGCTTGCGAAACTGACCTTGGAGGATCCCAGTCTGGAGCAGAAGTCAGAATCCGTAACAATGACTTGTTTTGCAACAGCTGCTACATTAAATTTAAATGTAAGTGCATATAATCTGTGTCATGTCAACGTGCAAATATCTCTATGGTTTTACTATCTGAACTATCTTTATGCTTCAGTTTATGAAGCAAATAAATAGTTATCATAGTTCAAGAAGATTCCATGACAGGTATAAAACCCAATTTGTAAAATTAAGGTAGCCCAATGTGTTCTCCATAAGTATTGACCTCTTAAATGTTTAGCTTACCACTAAGGTAAGACATTGTGGTGCTTAATCTGTTTAACATCGACTATATATATAGAATGATCTTAAAAAGAACTATAAAGAAACTATTGGAGGAACAGTCTTGTTTTGCTTTTAATGACAGTATGCAATACAGATTTAATGAGATGATCTTGGGTCATTGCGTGAAATTGGGAATTACATGCAGGCAACACTTTTTATAACAGGGTTATTTATATCCACTTTTTATATTTGACAGGAGTAGAACACAGTGATGTATTTCCTTGTTTAAGCATCATAAATGTACACATTAAATTATGCATCGGGTGTCTGTTAAGTTACTTGTGCATTGTGATGACGTGTAACGGTTTTAAAGGAACACGGCTGTATTTTACATCACCTATTTCTTTTGTGTACCGTAAGAAAGGACATAATGTTTTTCATTGTGGCACTAGGCATAGAAACTCATGTGGCGGTGTTGTCCTTGAGAATCACAAGTTTAAAAAAAAGTGGAAAAACTCATGACAGTACACTGGAAGTTTTGTGACACACTAAACACAGTGCTAAGGGTCTTAAATCATTTTTTTTTTTTGGTTCTTTACCTTTTTTAATCACTTTTTAATCATAGGAGATAAGCCCTAAAAACCTTCAACAGAGTTTCTATGGCTTACCTCCTACATTTAGCCACTCGCTCCATGTTTCCAGTACAATTCCTGGTTGTCATTTTGACAGGCAGCAATAGCAGCAGGGAATTTTCATAGCAGGAATGGGTCTAAAAACACAGCTACTCCTGTGTAAAATGACACTTGCAAGTGTCATTGAGTAATAGTTTACCAATGTATGGGTAGAATGTTTGTTTTTTTATTTTTCTGTTTCATTCATATGTAGATTGAAGGTGTGACCTTTTGATCTGCATATGACCTCATTCAAAGAAACTTTGTAAAACCTTTTAAAAGAAAAAAATGAAAATTTACATTATTTAATAATATATATCTATATATAGATGTATACCAATCCGCCATAACATTATGACTACCCGCCTAATATTGAGTAGGTCCCCTTTTGACACCATCCAGCCCTGACCCATCTAGGCATGGACTCCAGTAGGCCTCGGAAGTTATGCTGAGGTATCTGGCACCAAGCCATCAGTAGCAAAGCCTTTAGGTCCTGTAAGTTGCGAGGGGTGGTCTCCATGGTTGACTTGTTTTTCCAGCACATTCCACACAATTGGATTGAGATCTGGAGAATTTGAAGGCCAAGTCAACACCTTGAACTTGTTTTCCTCAAACCATTTTTGAGCCATTTTTGCAGTGTGGCAGGGAGTATAAACATGCTGAAAGAGAACACTGCTATCGGGGAATACCGTTTCCATGAAGGGGTGTACTTGGTCAGCAACAACGTTTAGTTAGGTGGTACATGTCAAGTAACATCCACATGAATGGCAGGAGCCAAGGTTTCCCAGCAGAACATTACCCAAAGCATCACACTGCCTCAGTCGGCTTGTCTTCTTTCATAGTGCATCCTGGTACCATCTCTTCCCCAGGTAAGCAAAGCAGCGGGCCATCCACATGATGTAAAAGAAAATGTGATTCATCAAACCATGCCACCTTCTTCCATTAAAAAGGTTGAGTGTTCTGCGCTACGAAACAGACCCCAAGGGAGAGATTTTACAGAGAGTAAGGGTTAACCGCAAGCTGCTGGAACTAAGGCCAGATAAGCCTCACAAAATAGTTTTAGAATAGTGAGCGCTATGGGTCTCCTGGAGTGAAGTGAGAGTCCAACAATAAGTGGTATAAAAATATATATATATGAATATCTCTAAGCAAACATCATATAATGTGAAATAAAAATGCTAAAGTGATATGTGAATAAACAAATCGAAAAACAAAAATGTAAATCAACTAATAAAATTGCTTAAGTATAAATAAACAAATAAATCTTCAATAGACCGTGTGTCCGTGATTTTTTTCTCTGATTTTAGATTCAGTTATATGCACACTGTAATACAGAAAAAATCAGAGAAAAAAATCACGGACACACGGTCTATTGAAGATTTATTTGTTTATTTATTTATACTTAAGCAATTTTATTAGTTGATTTACATTTTTGTTTTTCGATTTGTTTATTCTCATATCACTTTAGCATTTTTATTTCACATTATATGATGTTTGCTTAGAGATATTCATATATATATATTTTTATACCACCTTCTTCCATTGCTCTGTGGTCCAGTTCTTATGCTCATGTGCCCATTGTAGGCACATTTGGCAGTGTACACGGGTCATCAAGGGCACCTTGACCGGTCTGCGGCTATGCAGCCCCATACACAACAAACTGCTATGCAATGTGTGCTCAGACAGCTTTCTATCAGAACCAGCATTAACATTTTCAGCAATTTTGAGCTACAGTAGCTCTTCTATTGTATCAGACAACAAGGGCAAGCCTTTACTCCCCATGTGTATCAGTGAGCCTTGGCCACCCATGACCGACACTGTTACTGGTTTTCCTTCTTTGGACTACTTTTGGTACGTCCTGATCACTGTAGACTGGGAACATCCCATGAGCTCCAGTTTTGACGTTGGTTTGACCCAGTCGTTTAGCCATCATAATTTGGCCCCTGTCAAAGTTGCTGAGATCCTTATGCTTGATAAAAAAATTTCTGCTTCCAACACATCAACTGAACCACAATGGTTGACTATTGATATGGTCCAAAAACAATTAGACAAAATTAAGGTGAACAAAGCACCTGGACCAGACGACTTACACCCACGTGTCCTCAAAGAATTGAACTGTCATTTCTAAGCCATTGTATTTAAATTTTAGAGACTCTCTAATGACTGGCTTGGTACCGATGGATTGGCGCAAAGCCAATGTGGTGCCTATATTTAAAAAGGGATCAAAGTCTTTACCAAGTAATTACAGACCTGTAAGTTTAACTTCAATAGTTGGGAAGATACTTGAACGTTTGATCAAGGATCACATGCAATTGTTTTTGCTTGAAAATAATATAAGCGACAGTCAGCATGGATTCACAAAAGACAGAAGTTGGCAAACAAGCCTACGTTCTTTTTATGAGGAAGTGAGTAATAAATTGGACAGAGGAATGGCTGTGGATATAGTATACTTGGACTTTGCAAAAGTGTTTGACACAGTTCCCCACATGCGGCTAATGTATAAGTTAAGGTCAGTAGGTATAGAGTATTCAATCTGTAATTGGATAGAAAACTGTCTAAAAGACCGTATTCAGAGAGAGGTGATCAATGATTCATACTTGTACTCAATGATTCATACTCTGAATGGTCTGAGGTTGTTAGTGGTGTTCCCCAAGGTTCAGTGTTGGGCCCCTTACTGTTTAACCTATTTATAAATGATAGAGTTCTCCATCAGGTCCCCACTAGTGATTGACAGCAGCAGAGTGCGGGTGCAATAGCTACTTTGCTATTGGCTATAGCCAATGGGAATCTAGCAATGCATTCCTATAGCAAAAATGTTTTTTGTTTTTTTACTGCAGCAGAACCGCCGGCCAATAGAAAACAGTTGGGCGGAGCTAGCTGTCACTGCTAGCTCCGCACAATCGTTTTCTATTTATTTTTTTGTACTTTTTAAACTATTTTTCTGTTCTGCTCGGTCCCACAGAGGGACCGAGCAGAACAGCCAAGCTGAATGCTGCCCAGTGGTACACTAACTATGTAACTAACTATGTAACTTCAGAGACAAAATGTTCACTTGCTGCCTAATATGTCCCACCCACTTCCAGGTGCCACTGTAACCAGATAATCAAAGCTATTCACTTTAATAGTAATGGCAATGTTATTACCCTATAAAGAGGCCCATTGTAGTCAAAATTGCTCTGGTCTATAAGGGGTATAAAGGTACAAAAGCAGTTGTGCACATTGGGTGTCATACACATGCCCAAAAATGTTTTGGGGATTTTACACATTTGCCATTCAGTTCCTCGCTTTTAAACTGATATCTAGTCGTTGCTGTGTAACTAGAGTGACTATTCTGACACTTTTTTTTTTTTTTAAACCACTTTTCAGATGCGAGTTAGAAATACACGAAGTACCATTGTTACTTTGTATTTACTCTGTTTCATTTATCTGCATATTAGAGATGAACTTTGATCTGTGTTTTTTTTTCCCTAGCCATTAATAGTTCAACTTTTTACATTTGTATTCACTTTGTTTAAGCTTTAGTGTTATGAGAGAAAAAAGCAAAATTGAGAAAACTCCTTTAGTTCATTTGTAAATAACGTTACAATGCTTTCTACCAGAATCATAATTTAGTGTCATTTTAAACAGGGCAAGTTATAGGATAAAATGTATACCTTTATCTACAGTAACACTTAACTTTTTTTTTTTTAAACTACCACTGATGAAAGAACAAAGATGTAAAACATTTTTTAGTTTTGTCACTTTTTTTTCTGGATTGCATAAGACAATATCACCAAAAGAAAGCCTTGTTTGTCCTAAAAAAATGTGTTACTTGTCTTAAGTAATGAGAACCGTATTGCTAAATAAACAGGCTCATAGCAGAAATGTCAAAATAACTCTTCTATTGGTGGATCAAGGTTAATATAGGGGAGGGGAAAAATGACCCAAAATTTCAGCTGCGGAGATCACATCTTAGCCTTATGGTATTCATAAAGCCTTAATACCTCTTAGTTAAAAACAAAACCATCATGCATTTCAAGAGATTATAGAAATGTATGCCGCCCATATTCAAATCTAGAAAATGTACATTATAATGTTTACTTGTGATTTAATCCTCTTCTATTTTATATGACCCATATTTAACCTTCAGAACATTAGTAAAGTGTAAGTTGTCCTTGTTTTACACAAATGTGAAAGCGTCCTTCAGCTCAAAGTTCTGATGGCATCATATGCAATCATGCACTTTGTCTCCTGAGAGCACTGCTAAATTTTGCAGGGCATTAAAAGAGCAATTATCTTTAAAAATGGTAGGTAAGGGGGTGTGTAGTGTAAGCTCTTATTTTATTTATTTTTTATATATAGCTTTGAGTCCCAGTAGAGTAGTTACATCCATCCCTTAACTGTAAAATGAAAGTCAATTTAAATAGCATAGTTTATAATTAAAGTACTTGCTATTATTTCTCAGCGCTTTAAATGTGAATGTCAAGTTAATAAACTGCCTTGATGCATAGAAAATCTCATATCGGAGGACTAAGCATATTGTGCATTTTATCTCTCCATAGCTGGGCTGCCCACCTCCATGTGATGGTCCTATTACTGCAGAGCCACTTCTAGAAGAGGCTGAGGAGTACCGTTCAGATGATGATGTAAATGTCTAAGCACAAGCTGGATGTGTGCTTCATATGGCTTATATACGTTATCTGTAAGATATGACATTGCAGTTGCCTTTTATTCTTGTATTACCTCTTTAATTAGATTTTGTTGACATATTTATGAGAGGATAATCAAAGCTAAGGGGCGTGTTGTATTTTCAGTGTTCTAAAATCTTTGTAAAAAAGTACGCTTTTATGTGTAATTTTGTGCCCTTTCGTCTATTTCATTGCCGGTGTCTGAAGAGGGAATTCTTCATTAAAATGCTATTTAAAGTGGAGTATCAAATTAATAGTTGAGTGCTGTTGCTTTTTCTGGCAATATATTTTCAAGAGCAAATAATATTGAAATGCATTTGAATCCACCTCGAGGTATATCAACGTTTGTGGTCATGTGCAGCAATGCTGAAAATTCTAATTTTCTGACGTTCAAAATATCTATGCAGGGATTGTGCCTTAACACTTGTTCCTTTATTTTCTTTTCTTTGAAATTATTTGTTAAAAATGTTTATTTTCAAAAGAAACTTTCTGTATCTAAAATATTTTCTGATTTACTTTTGTAAATAAAATTGTGGCTGCATTTGAATCAGATATTAGTGTCTTTGCTTTATTATTTAAATGATATGACTGTCAAGAGGAAAATTGTTTTAGATCATTTAAAAGAAAGTCAACACAATTTTTTCCCAAATCATATTAAAATATGAGTAAAATTTTCCAACGTACAATATTTAAGTAAAAACAAATTGTCATTTAAAAAAAAAATAATGAATGCGGTTAAAGGAGAACTGTGGGGTTAAGGCTTTTCCCCATAGTTCTCAGGGTAACGGGAGGACACAAACTAGCGTCCTCCCGTCACCCTCAGCCACAGCTGAAGCAAATCCCGACAATTATGTCTGGGTCCGCCCAGCTGCGCGAGTGACAGCTGGCTCTGCATATCTAGAGGCAGGGCCAGCTGTCCCCGCCCCGTCCGATCTGCCAGCCAGCAGATCGGACGGGGCCCCTGTCACGGCAGAGGGCTGTGACAGGATCGAGAGGTGAGCGAACACCGGTATGTGTTCACTCACCTCCCGATCTACTGAGTCGACCTGCAACAGTCTCATTGTCACAGGTCCGCTAGAACTATGAGGTGAGTGAAAAGCACTCACCTCATAGTTCTCCTTTAAGCCTCTACATCAGCGAAAGTGAAATTAAAAACAAATAGTGTTGGGTGTTGATGTCACTATACAGTATATGCGCTTTGTTCTGTAAGCTAATGAAAAGACTAATTTTTCCCAGTAAATGCCGCCATGCTTGATACTGGATCATTTATTACTGTATAGTTGACAGGTATATTAGGGGATTACAGTATCCTAACAGGTATTTCTCCCTCACATTCACACAGATTATTTACTACAACTGCTAATATTTTTTTCATGTCCAGGTTGCACAGATATTTTTAAATCCGTAACACCTTGAACCGAGCACAATGTGTGCGTTTAACATGTACATTAATTTCAGAGCCCATACAGACTTTACTTCACTTAAGCTGGCCATAAACTGCCAACCTGCAGGCTGAACGAAAAAAATGTTAACCGATTCCTTCATCCATGCTATACAGCTTGAATGGACAAACCACCTGCTGGGTGGGTGGTGTGCCGCTGTCAGAATACCTGAATAGTGACGGCAACTAATTGGCTGCCATCATTGTTCGCCTGAACAATGTTCCCTCCCATTTTCTGTAGGGTGCCAACAGGGCCACCCACTGAAAGAATTTCGATCGGTTTATTAAAGTGACATAAAACCCTCAGATTTTTTAACATAAAACAATAGTGTAATGTGTGTCTTACTGTAATCCATGGTTGTTTCCCTTCTCTTTGCTGCTCTTCCTTTTAAATCTGTATCTGTTCTCATGCTGGGCAGAACTTCTGTTTTGCAGCAGACTGCCTTGTCTCAGGAATTGATATATGGTGTCTGTGTATAGGTTTGTATAGGCTTGTAACCTAGGCCAGCACTACAGGAAGAGGCTCTGAGCTGCAAAGAGAAGTTCTCCCCCAGCATGAGAAGACATGAGGATTTAAAAGGAAGAGCAGCAAAGAGAAGGGAAACTACCATGGATTAGAGTAAGACACACATTACAGTATTGGTTTATGTTAAAAAATCTGAGGGTTTAATGTCACTTTAAGGACCGGCTGAAATTCCTACAGTATATGGCCAACTTTGGCCAGTCAAGCTCTGATGGTACTGTAAATACACCTTTGGTCAGATTTTGTAATTTTATTATTTATCTTATATTATTTATCACATGTCAATGCTCCATTTCCAAAGCTGCCCTTCCATGACATCAATATTAAGTGTAGAAACTAGGGATGCACAGATACTTTTCGAGTACCAGTGCAGATACTTGGCATTTTCATGAGAACTACCGGGGTTGCAGTGGTTGCAGCTGGGAACTGGCTATGGCACTCCACCACTGTCCTGAAATCATTAGTCTGTATTGTTTTAGAAAAACTGTCACATGACAATAAACAAAAATGTATCAGTACTCGTACTTGTAAGTACTCGGCAAGTACCAGTACTCGTACTCGCAAAACTGGTATCTGTGCATCCCTTTATTTATATTTATAAAAACAAAATCGTACATTAAAACAGAGATGTACAAATCCCGGGAGCTCCGTGTGCTCCTTACAAATGACAGCTGCCTCCTAATTTTTGAATTTTTCTCTAGTCTAGTCTTGGAGCTCAAAAGTATCGGTACATGTACTCATACTTGTACCGAGTACTGTACTTGGTATCTGTGCAACCCTAGTAGAAACTGGTGTTTTCCTGTTTCTAGGTACACTAGTTTGTCTCGTATTGTTTCTCTAAATCTTTGCAGATAGCTGATGAACAGTTGCTGTTAGTGGTAGTTGAGGGCAGGTTTCTGGATGCACCCCATTTTAACTAATTTTATGCCAAGGGTATGGACATAATAACCTTTCATTTCAGTGCTTGACATTCTAAATAATATGCCCTGGAAACACAAATGGAGATTATCAATCATAAGTGTGCTTCTTTACCCAGGTAGATATAAAAGAAGACTTTGCAATCCTGGTAGAACATGTAAGTGGTTATGACAAAGATGCTATACTATTTTTAATTCATTGTTGCCTAACCAGAATTCAAATCCATAACTGCTTGTACTATCAGTGTTGATGTATTTTAATAGTAATAATATAGTAATTTTTTTTAGACAGCTTGATAAACTTGAGTTTTTTTTTTCCAACTTTTAAAAAAGCTACTATGTAACATCTATGTTAAAAGGTGCACAGCGCTACCAATTCAAGAAAATAAACGGTATGACAACAGTAATCCTTCTTTAAGTGTATATTGGTGTATATGAAATTATTATTATACAGGATTTATATAGTGCCAACAGTTTGCGCAGCGCCTTACAATATAAGGAAGACATTACTGACTGTGACGGACTGAACCGGGGGCTGCTGGAGGAGCCTCCCTACTGACTACGGACCTAGGGCTGCAGAGATGTATTACCCCAGAGAAATTTGTTTGCTGTGTGTGTTTTCCTGTTTAATATTTTTTTCTAGAGAGAGTGCTTTTCACTATTTCACTCGATTTGAACCATCCGGACTTCCCTCTTGTTTGGATACCATCTCTGCTAAACATAATTTTATGAAGGTAGCAGGCTGTCTGGAGTGGCCATTGTTTAGGTTGATCAAGCTCTCGTCTAATTAAGGAATTCCAATGCGGCACCCTGCTGTCTGGGGCAGTGGATTGTTCATTGTAACACACTGAACTCTCATCTGATTTTGTGAGGTATAAACTCTGTGTGCTTTCTTCAATAAACCAGTTCATGTTTCCACTCAAGTCAGTGTTGTCTGATTCTTGGGGTAAGCCCATGCTATATTCACTTGCTTCTAGTTCCAGCACCCAGGGAACAGGCTTAAGATGGAGATATCCAGTCGAGGTATCAGGGAGTCCGTCACAATTACAATCGCAATACAATTCTAGACAAGATGTTAGGGAGGGCCCTGCCCGTGAGGGCTTACAATCTAAAGGGGAGGGGCAAGTGATACATGAGGAGGTAGCTGCGTGGGGATGAATTGCTTGAGAAAGTGCTTTCTACTGCCTCAGTATCAGCAATTTCTGCTAAAGTGCATCCCCAAATTATTTAAATATAATAAATAATCAAGTACTTCCTAAAAAAGATATATCTCAAATCTAAATAAGTTATAACATATCTCTAAATAAATGTAATAGTGACAATATTATAAAACAAGTATATAAAAAATTGTCCAATCTTAAAATTTCATATAGATAATTGTTCATTCACTCCTGCAAAAAGTGATAAAAGAATCCAACCAGTGCTCCACACCATGATGGTGTCTTAATAAGATCCCAGGTGATCCACAATATTGGATTTCGATGTTTTCAAGTGATGATGAAATAAAAAGAGCGCTCTATGACAGAATCGTTTACCTTATTGATTGACCGCAAATTTTAATATTCGCTCATGTTAGTAGGACTTATTTGTTTTAAAAAAACCTTGTCAAGTTCTTACTGCACGATGAGCGGCCTTTTATTTTTTTTCTAATATGGCGATGTGAGCGGAGGCTGATCAAACAGATTGCGGAGTGGAGATGAGTATTGGAATCAGAGGATGAAAGATTGCTGTGCTTTAGTGCAATATTATATCACATGTGATTTGATCGTCTCGTTGTTCTGGAGAGTGCGGATAAGAAAGCTTTATCTTTGCACGGGGAGAGTGACACTTTATTTCACCACTTGAAAACGTTGAAATCTATTTTTGTGGATCACCTGGGATCTTATTAAGACACCATTGTGGTGTGGAGCACTTGTTGGATTCTTTTATTTTTCAATAAAATCTTAATTTTTAAACCAACTATTTTAAGAGATGAGGAGTTGAAAAAACAAGATGTGTATTAACCCCTTCATGACTGAGCTTGTTTTTGGTTTCTGTTCGTAAATGACTGACACACTTTTGACATTTTTGCTGTGTGATTCTTCCACGTCAGTAATATACTTTCTTACAAAGTGCACCCACACATATTATATATTGTTTTTTAGAGGACAGATAGGGCTATATATTTATATCACATATGTGTGTCTAACGCCTCACTTAGGACAAATACAAATTAAAAAAAGAGGAAAAAACGTAAAAAAAAACTTTTTTTCCCAGTTTTGATTTGTAGTATTTTTTTTTAACAAAACCAGCACACTTAAAAAAAAATGCAATACATACATTCATTTATTTGTCCCTTATTTTTAATTTTTTTACACTTTTCACTATTTTTTTTAATTTATTTACACTTTTCACTTTTTTTATACTGACAAATTTTATTTATTTAATTATATCAGGCAGTCATTGTGAATTAATCTCACTATTACTGCTTGATAAATTAATACATTTTTTTTATTATCAGGCTGCTTCAAACTTCAGAACAGCCGATAATAAGTTAGTGACACTGATCCTGCAGCAGTTCAGGATTCAGCTGTCAGTGAATGTTTCAGAAAACTTAAACATTCTACTTTCAAGAATAGATACATTATGTGTCTAATACATAACATTTTGTATCTATTCTTGAAAGTCAAAAGATAAAAAAAAAAAAAAGCCAGTATAGCTTGAGAGAGATATCTCTCGATCTATACGAGCTGTCAGAATGCCGGCAAAAGCCGACATGTGTGTCTGCTTTGCTGTGACTCTCAGACACCCGATATTAAGGTATCGGGTGTCTGAAAAAGGTTAACCCTTTCAGTAATGGATCTCTAGATAGTTAGACATCTATTACTGAAAGGTAACCGCTGATTCTCAGCGTTTAGCAGCCTTCTAGTGCAGCAAATAACTCGTCACGTACAGTGTACGTGACGAGTCATTTGGTCCCTTTGTGGCTGGACATACAGTGTACGTCTCCCGTCACGAAGGGGTTAAAAAAGTAAATTCATTAAGGCCCATTCCCACCAGATCAGTTGCGCTGTGATGTGTTTTTGAACGAATGGTAACGCAAGGGCATCGAAAAATAAATGAGTATGCATGGGGCTAGTTTACACTGCTCCATTCCATTGTTACATTGCGCTGAAAAAAAGTAGAACATGCACTGCTTTTTCAGTGCAACATAATGCAACGGGTCCGGTGTAAATCAGTCTGATTTACCCCCTTTAATTGTCTGGTGATCTTATGTTCGAATCCTTTAAAACATAGACTGCAGCAGATCTGAAGGTACAATTGCAAGTCAATGGACCCTCTGACTTGTGATTTCCTTCCGATTTTGGTGTGAATGCACCCTAAATGTCATTTGTTAGTCTTGTGATCTGTACACCTTAGGGCTCAGTCACACTAGATGCATTTTGGCCAGAACGCACTGCCTCGCATTGCGGCCGGCTCACTTTTCAGTGGTGTAGGAGGGGGCGTGGCGGGCCATTCAAGTGAATGGCGCCGTAGCCACGCCCTCCGGCAGCAATGCGATCCGCCGCACAGGATCGCAAGATACATTGTGCCTGCGGTCCAATCCTGTGCGGTGCGATCAAAATGCTACAAGCACTATTTTGATAGCACAGGACCGGACCGCAGGCACAATGTACCTTGCGATCCCGTGTGGCGGATCGCATTGCGGCCGGAGGGAGTATAGGCCTATGTTATTTATGGAAAAGTGAACTGGTGAGATGTTTTTGTGTTCAGCCCATAGATGACCTCACACTTACTTGGACCTTCATTGGTCCCTAGTCCTTCCCCTAATATCTGTTGTTCTTATCCCCAGCTGCATTATTGTATCAATACATAGTTACCAGTGGGGATTGAACTTCCATGTATTTAAATTTGTGATGCAGAATGAGAAGAGTATTAGGCTGGGGTTCCACTTTAGGGCAAGATTTTAAAATATGTAATCAGTTTTAAATAAACATTATTTTGCACTTTTTCTTAAATCCTGATGTCAACCAGCAAAAAATCAACTTCATATCATAGTTAACTGTTATTTTCTATGGTGATGACATCTCCATTTTGATTAGTTAAAGTTAAATGATTGCCTGACATATCTTAAATTACAGCAAGTACAAACAGATGTTCTTAAACACATGCCTTCAGAATATTGTAATAAATGAATAACTATGTATACACAGGTGTAGGAAGCCGTACTGCACCTGTACAAGCTATTAGAACTAATGTATTGTAATGAAAGCTACACAGATTTTGCTAAATTAGTAGTTACATTTTCCTACTAAATTCTGACATGTTCACGCTGAAAGTTTCTACTACACAAAACTAGAGAATTATTTTTTCCTTTTGAAAAGAATGATTGGGTTAATTAGCAATGCCCGTCCAAGGAACCTGTGCTGCAAATATACAGTTTACTATCTATAGTACCTGCAGAAAGTAAATTCCCCCCTCCTGCCACTGCTGTCCTTTACATAGTATGCAACCAATAGATCTAAAACCGACCCTTGCTTGGAGCACATTGTTAAATGCTTGTAAGTGTTAAAGCCTCTCATTTTTATTATTTAGATATTTGCATAGAAGTACATGTTTGCAAATACCTGTATGTGTATCCAGCAGGCTCGCTTAGTGTTACTGTCATATCAAGGGCAAGATTCTTTAGCCAATTATTGACGAGAAAAAGTAAACCTTTCCAAAGGATCAACTGGCTGGTGGTGTCTGCTGTAAAAATGGAGGATACCCACAGTTCTCTCGCTTATCTTGAACTCGGCAGGATCAGCTGATTATCTCATTTCTACAAGGGGCTTAAAACATATTAGCTTACATAAAATAAATGGTTTCTTTTAAGATTATAAGCATGTAGGATATTTATAAACTCTAAGAAGCTGTATGGTGTTTTATAATGAAGGGCATTTTTTGACCTACGTTGGCTGCTAACATAAAGCCACAGATTGTACTTGCCTTGAAAGCAAATTCTCCTAAATAAGAACTGCAGGCAGAATAAAAATGCAGTCGGGGCTATGCATTGCCTTGCCTTACTTTGGGTCTGTTTCCTACCACTAACTGGAGCAACATGTCTTAAGAATTGTTCAGAAGACTGTCCCATCCCATGCTTCCTTTCACTAAATACTTGGGTTGAGTATCATAGGTGTCAACCTTAACCTTAGAATACACTACTGGTTTTTTTTTTTTTAAACCACTATTTTGGTCTAAGTTGCATTCTTTGACTTTACAAGGGGAGGTGCTGTAACCGACCCTTTGTGTTTGCACAGCAGTAGTACAGGACACAGAAAATTATAGTAAAGCACTGTAGTAGTGCTGGGTATAACAGTGTTTCACAGGGTCCCCATGGCCCTACCAGGAATAAAATATGTATACTTATATTGGGCCCAGCTGGACCCATGTAAGTATATGTAATCATTTATATCTGGATTCAGCTTTAAAAAGGCAGATGACAATATTTGGTATTAAAGTTTTGTAAATGATGAAAATTATGAGCTTCCTTTGCACTGTACTGTATGTAAATCCTGTACTAGCTTATTCTACTGAAAGCAGTGGTTTATGTTCAGGGAAAGCTGCGTGCGGATGTTTGCTTTTCCTATTGTAAACTCAGGTGGAATGCAAAGCTCTTGCTTTACTCAAAACTCTTTATTAAATACACCAGAGTTGGATACTAGGTCCAAGAGTCAGTTTTTCATTATATATTACATGTATGAGTGCTCTAAATGGATACGAAATAATCTCTTGAAGCCTTAATTAAATACAGCTTTATAAAGATATTGTGTTTTTTTGTTTTATTCAGTAGTGTATATAACCAGAGCTCTAAGGAATCCAATTTTCATTTCACATCTTTCAGTAACCAAAGGTCATCTGAATACTGCAGATACCTAAGCCACTAGCCTAACTAGCTCTGTTGTGTGTAGCACTGCCCTAAATCCCAAATGGACTCCAGAGGCAGGGTGTGGTAGCATTTTACCTCGGGAGGGGGGTCTTTGGCTGGTTGTGGGGTGTATATGTAAGTTGTGCGCCAGTCACAAGGTGTTTTAAAGATTTTATTCTGCATTGATGCTCACTAGAAGAGAGGGGTGAGGACTTTAGACACCCAGGATGCAGTACAGACTCCATATCCACTTTCTAGCTATACAGTGTGAAGAGTCCTTAAGCTGCCAACCGGCATTACTGTATATAATAGAACTCAACTGGTTAGCAGAGACCTCTGTTTCTCCTCCCAGGAAAGTTGCCATACCCCTGCAAGAATCCAGCTTCCATCCAGCCTCATCTTTCCGCAGTTACTCGCCTTGGGGCTCCATCGTGGGTCAAATTCTCCCTCTACCAGAGAGGAACAGCTTAAGGCCCAACTCCAGAAACAAAAGCCAGCTTTCCCCAAAGTCCATCACAAGGTCAGCCACAAAAATGTATGTCCTTCCCCAGCATGCACCAATGGCAATAAACCTCCTAGTGGTTAGCCAGAGAGGCACAAATATTCATTATAGCATTATTGTATTTTCTTACTTTATTGCCAAGGTCACATCCCAGCGACAGGCATGTACAAACAACACCACCACTGGGGTTAAGGGAGACCAAATGAGCACAGCACTATCAAGTTATATGTAAGAGTTACCCTGCTTAGGGCAAGGTGGCTGCATAAAGAATACCCCTTTTTTAATTTGCCCCGCACCATATTCGACATATACAGTATAACTAATATTGAACCCTAAGCCCCAAAGATCATTTAAATGTTCGAAATTTACTGTAAACACACCCATCATGAACTTTTCTGCTTGATCCTAGAAAGGTGATGCTAAGTATTTGTGTAACATATGGCAATCTGTGGGGTCTCTAGTCTCCAAAAGCTGGAAAGGTTCACCAATGAGGTCTGAACATATTTTAGGTTTACTTATATGTGCTAATTTCGGGAAGACCAAAAATGACCTACTGAATACCTCGGTCGTTTGTCATTCCAATGAAAGTAATAACAGAAAACATACTACAGCTAACTCTGTTATCTAGTATTCAACTAACCAGAGCTCTCATTTAACCAGAAAAAAATCCCCTGCATACTCCTTGTTCTGCTGATCTACGGCATTTGTTATCCTGGAAATGTTCATGTGTCTATTTGTCTTAATTTGCTTTTGATTGCTGCATTTCAATATTAATATAAAGTCAATACAGAGTTTGTTGTGATATGGTATAGTATGGGGTATGGCAATAGTTAGACCTATTTGTAATAGTAACTCTCCAGCAACCAGAAACTAAATTTATGCGGAATCTACCAATCCTCATGGATGCGGGATAACGGGGAGTTTACTGTATTTCTAAATATTTTTTAGTGCAATAAAATGCAACAGTAATAGAAGAATTAGGCTTTGTTTAGACGGGGCAGATTCTTGTGGCAGGAATGCTAGTCGTCCCCGTTCAGAGGCTGCCACTGTACGCATCCTGCGTCCAACCACAGTTATCAATTTCAAACTGCATGTAATCGTATCATACATGATTACATGCAGACTGCCGCCTACAGATGCACCTGCTGTCACCCTATCATTTACTTCAATGTGTACTGCAGCCCCATCTGAATGGAACACCTGGGATTCCTGCCACAGGAATCCATAGGTTCTTGCCGCAAGAACCCCCGGAATCCCCCTCACTCTTTGTATACGTAGATTTGTGATAAGTTTTATCTCATGTCATTTTATAACTTACATGTATTATGCCATGTTTTATTTTTTATGTTTGTAATCATAAAGTTGAATTAAATATTTCCCTTTTTTCACAATTGAACATCTAATAGGTGAAACTTTTAGCCTTGGAAAATGTTTTTCTGATATCTCTATTCCTCTGCTATGAGTATAAGACCCTTTTAAGTGTGTCCACTTCTTATTCATAGCATATGAAAGTTTGAACCAGGAAAAAAATCTCCCATCCCATAATGCAATGCCCGAATTATTACTGCCTTGCTATTCTTAAGCAAGGCTGTCAATGAGCTCACATGATTTTCAAAGTTGTCAGGTACTACGCTACAAATATGTTGGGCTGCTTTTGTGAGCATTGTAGAGAAACATGTTATTAGGATGTACACAATAATTTCATCAGATCAACATTTTAAAAGAACATTATATTTTTAGTTGGTTTGACGTTATTTTTAAAGGGTACTTTGAAAGCCAAGTCCTGGTTAACAACTCCAGGCAAAAGCAAAATTAGTCCATCTGCTGAGTGTCTCGCCCCTCCTACAGGGAAGCTCCTTGAAAGGCACAACCAGGACACTAAAGCTCGGCAAGCTAGGATTTAACCAAACACCAGAGCATGAAGGCTAGGTCAGCTCAGTAGGTAAGACGGGAAAAAAGGATGAGTGCACTTTTTGAAAGCACTGAAAATATATAGTACAATCTACTTAAAAGAAAACCTGTAGTGAGAGAAGTACTGGGTATACCATTGTTAATCTGCTTCCAAGAATGCTAGTTGCCCGGCTGTCTTTAGGGTCAGTACTTTCTGAATTACTAAACTGGAACAAGCATGAAGATTAGAAAGTCTGAGTAAGTAAGAACACCCAAGATGCATACTTCTTCTGTTACAACCACCGCTTTATATATTTGCACATACTTTCCTGAGACTCCTCTGTACGAATAGTATGACAACCTACTGACTTGGCGATATTCACATATAGTGTTCAACTCGATAAAAAGACTCGGAGTAGAGTCCAATGCAGTTTATTTGCCTAGTGTTCAACTTGATAAAAAGACTCGGAGTAGAATCCAATGCAGTTTATTTGCCTTCTCAATACAGAGGATGTGATTCCTTGTCATTCTTAGAAACAACATTGCTATCTTTGCCATTAACAGTTTAACAGAGACCCTCTTACCTCAGCGAGGGGTGATGCAGAAAGAAGAAGTAGAAAGGAATTACTGGGAAGGTTTTAGCAGAAGACTGTACCTATGTACAGAAAACAGCAGGGGTGAAGTGGAGGATGCCAAGTATGCACAGATTAGGCTGTAACAATACTAATCTTACACTAGTAGCTAGAAATACAGCATAACACAATGAAATGCAATGATACAGATATGCAGTGTAACTGAAACAGCAGAAATAATAAAAATTACACTCATCAAGCAACTAGCATTTTCAGAAGGGGATGTCAGCAATGGCAGACTTAATATTTCCTCACTATGGGTTTCCTTTAAAACTGAACTCTGGGCAAAAAAACTTAAATTTACATATATTCAATATCCACAATTAATATTCATTACTTTTTGTGCACCCATGTCCTTGCCAACCCATATATTAACTTGTGAAAGTAGTGGATAGAGCAGAGCTAGGGGATGGACCCAAAATGTCCTCCCAGTACAGGTTGGCTGCAAAAAAATACAGGAGGGGGGGCGGATACAAGACCAGTCACCCTGCACAAGGAGAAAGAGCAGCAGTTGACTGGTCTGTTTACAGGAAACATGTATACAGAGGCAAAGT
This sequence comes from Nanorana parkeri, assembly GCF_000935625.1. Lineage (NCBI taxonomy): Eukaryota > Metazoa > Chordata > Amphibia > Anura > Dicroglossidae > Nanorana > Nanorana parkeri. Next base: position 288,720 of record NW_017307101.1, read on the forward strand.
GCAGGAGTTCGTCAATTATGGATTACTCCACCGAAATGCTCAAAGGGCACCAATATTCCACCAAGAACACACATGACTCTTGTATTTAGACAATATTTGTTTTGCTTGGATTTCATCTTTAACACCAAACCTCTTTCCTATATGTGGCAGCTGCAGTACTTTGCAAAATATATGTATGAGAATTACATATTTTGTCATATATCTCGGAGACAATATTAATATTCTAATCAGTGCAGTGAGTTACATATTCATCACCATCTGCTCATCAGATAGAAGATTGTAAGCAAATTTGGAATTGAAACGATAGCAATTGTGTGAAACATGTCATGTTGCAGTCTTCCAAAACTTCAAAACATGTGTTATAATATCTCATGATTAGCAATGTGTACTTTACCTGCACCAAATTAAGGGCAACTGATATAGTTTGATCAAATTTTTTGACAACGTAATTCTTTCATACATTGCTTCACTACTACTACCATAACAACATGGTGATAAACCATACCTAAATCAGGAAGCGTTTCTAAAGGTCAGGTATCTAGAGAAATTTTAATGCTGATACAGGCACCATTGACCTGAGCTGATGTGATGCATGCCTACGCCAATGCAGACGGGGGCTGCCTCTGCCACAAATGCCACCTTTTCATCTGTTTGGGGTCCCCTCTTTTATGCCCGTCCTTGCACTGGTGTACTGTAAGAACTAGATCTGCCACTATATTATAATGTGATACCTTGGGGTTGAGTATTTTATATTATGAGATATTTAAGACTCTGGAATATTGATAAACACCTACATTAATAATGTCTAAAAAATACCCTTAATTATGGCTATATTATAAAAGATTATTACATTTTTGCTAGATAAGATAAAAGATAATAATTTAGAGCACCACTCTTCAAGATAACAGGCTAAAAGTGTTTATTCCAATGAAATAGTCCACTTAAAATCCATAAATATAGTCAGGATGTTTTGGGGTATGTCTATGTACCTATTGTGAGACTATCAACCATGTTCTTTCCTGGTGCAAGGCGATCGCAGGGAAAAAGAGTGAGGGGACATTTCCTATAAAAGAAATACAAAAAAAACCTTATAGAGGTTAGCTAGAGTTGCACTTTGTTTTAGCGTTTAGATTGGCCGTTAAAGTTAGGGTGAGAGCTAAGGTTAAGGGTAAGGTGAGGGTTTGGTTCATGGTTAATGTCAAGGTATTGGTTAATTCTAGATAAAGTGAGGTGTAACCCCCTAGTGACCAAGGCCTTTATTTTTTTTATATTGCACAGTATTAGCGCAACTCCTTATCAAACCACAAAATTCAAACATAAATGCACTTAAATGCCCCAAAACACATTAAAATACAATTTTTTAAAAATCAAATATAAAAGATGAGGTTACAACGAGTAAAGAGATACCTAACATGCCCAGGTTAAAAATGGTGTGTGTCCCTGAAACTGCGACAAAATTCAGTACCCCAGAAATTCCATAGATGATGCTTTAAAAGCCCCCACAGGTCATCAGTTTAGAGATACGCATAAACTTCTGGCACTAGAATTATTGCTCTCACTCTGGCGTGCGCAGCGATACCCAACATGTGTAGTGTGATCGTCGTTTTCATATGTAGGCGCACCTGACACGTGTTTACAGAAAGACAGG